>NC_030681.2:37931791-38000350 GCF_000004195.4 Xenopus tropicalis | reverse complement strand
GCACATCACAAGGCACTGGTTGTTGAGAGAGCAGCTTTAGATAAGAATGACTCATAATAATGACCTTTACCCACTGCTACCCAATGATCCGTGCATCCTTACTGTCTCCCTTCTGTCTGTAGCTGCTTTTTTGTATAGTACAAATTACACAATTCTGCCTTGTTAACTGCAGTAATAATCTTAATGTGTTTAGTCCATTAGTGAAATAGTCTTTACATTTTTACATTATAATTTTACATTCTTTACATTTTCTTTAACCTGAGTGTAGCTTTTTCCTGTGTAAAAATCACTGTTCCCTGTTCTAACATGGTCAGACTTTAGCTGTTGTAATGGACCGTTCCACAGAAGTAGGAACCAGTGCAAAGTCTGCTGATGAATACAAGCAAAATTGGGTCATAAGTCATCCCAATTTTTCATTTGTGTGCCAATTTACCACAGGGTGATCTGCCTGTCCCTTTGCTGGGGCATGCAAACAATGGCACAGTTTGTCGTCAGAAATGGGCTAGAAGTATTTAAAAATCTTTGTTGTTTCCATCTTTTGTTTTTATGGCCCTAAAGTGCAACACTTTATTTTTTTTAACTAGCTTTTGTTTCTTCATTTGCTTACAATTTCCCCCAGCCCCAGCAAAACCCAGCCAAGATTTTGGCCCCGAGAAAAAATGCAGAATTGAGAGGGCGAAGGTTCCATGACTAAGGATGAATTTTCCAAAATGAAACAGGAATTGGAAGCGTAAGGACTAATTTTCCCAATGTGTTTTTTTCCTGAGAAACAGGCTATATAGACAACATCTGTTGACTCTGGCATTTGTCAGATTAAAGGTGTAGTTCACCCTAAAGTTAACGTTTTAGAACACAAAAACTAAACTAAGATAGGATATGGAGCATTGAATAGCTAATTCTGAAACTCCCATTATATGTCTCTGCAAACAAGCTTGAATGGAGAGTGTGTGTTCAAATTCACAGGGTTTATTGTTCATTTTCAGGGGCAGTGTTGTGTTAAGTTAAATGGGTACTTCACCTTTAAATTACCCTTTAGTACAGTGTAGGCAGTAATATTCTAGGACAATTTGCAGTTTAAAACATTTAGCTTTCTGTCCATTAGCTCTCAAGTTTGGAATTTCAGCAGCATTCTGGTTGCTAAGGCCCACTTGCCCCTAGCAACAAGTTAGTGGTTGATTAAGCAACAGGAATATTTGCGAGGGCCTGAAAGGATAAATTAGAAAAAGTAACAATAAAATTCTATCCTTATTGCAGCATGCAAATGGTCAGTATCACCGCCATTTGCATGCTGCAAAGAGGCAGAAGACAAGGAGAAAGGCAAAAACTATACTTTGCGTTACTTTGGCTGAGAATATAGCCGAGGGATCAGCTAACTGCAGAAGAACTTGGTCCAGCTGATCAGAACACCGGTGCTCAGGGTTCTGTGTTGTGCTTGAGGCGCCAGGTGTATTTGCTTTTAAATGGAAAAGTGTCATAACATAGATTCTTATATAAAACATCCCATGTGCTACAAGGATGCCAAGATTGTTGAAATCATGGCCTGCCTGCTGTGAAATGTAACTGGCAAGCATTCTTGTCCAGCCAATACCCCTTAATGAATGTAGACCTGGACTGTAATGACATGAAATGTATTTTTAATGAAGAAGTTGATGTTTTCTAGGTGCTATCCAGTTGCACTCTGCCTGAATTGTAAGGGAATCCCCTGCCGTTGACGTATTGTTCACTTTCCTCTCGCTGTGCAAATCTATTTGTCTTTCTTTGTATTGAAAAATTCTACCATTTCTGTCTCTTTCAAAGAAACTGAGGCATTTGTGTAGTTCTATGTGTTACGTCAATAAAGAAAGGAAAGTACCTCTACTGTGCTAAAAGCACTCTGTTTTAATGCAGTAACAAGCATTACATATATAGTATCTAAAGTATAAATGTTCTTACATATATATGAAATCTAAGTATTGCTGTTACTTCCTCTTTAAAAGAGAAGGAGGTAAAAACTATGTAAGCTTTATCAGAAAGGTCTATGTAAATACAGCCGTAAGCACTCTCCAGAAACACTGCACTGAGTTCTCTGTCAAAAGAAACAGGATTTGTTGTCTCTTTGTTTTCCTGTGCCAGAGACACACAGCTCTCTCCCCTCTCCTTGCTCCCCCCTCCCTCAAGAATGCTAAGAACTCCCTCCCCCCGTTAGGAATGTGGATCTAAGCCCAATCAGCAGGAAGCTTCCTCATAGTCTTACAAACTAAGCATGTACACTGGTCTTGGTCTTGGTGCAAGAGCGAGGCATTATGGGAACTTTCTTTACAGAGCTCATCGTATTTTTTCCCATGAAGCTTCTGATCATCTAAACGGGAGAATAATGGGGAGACCTAAGGGCACTATTAAGAGAACTGAAGGAATGCCTGCAGCTGGAGATTAACTCTTTCTTAGCCTTTCCTTATCCTTTAAGACCCCACATAAACTTATAATAGAATTAAAGCTATGAGTATACATGATTTTTCCAGTCACTCTATTATTGTCATACATACATATGCCATACATGCATAGCAGAGAGTATATATGTATTAACTCTCAAATCTTACTATAACTAAACTTCATATGGGTCCCTCTATCCGCTGCATTGAGCCACATTAGGGCAGCCCCCCTTCAGTTTGGGAACTGGTACTCTAAGGTTCAGTAACAATTTTCATACATCTCTGTGAATTATATTTTAGAATAGGGGGCGTATTTGTGTGCTTCTGAGAAACTAAAACTGCACAATGATTGGTTTATTTGGCAGACACTATTTAACAGATGTTGTTATTGGCACAAAGCAGAGTTGATCTTTAGTTACCCATTCTTTTCTCTACAGTTTTGTGTGGAGCTGTGTCTATCCATTCTGCAGGGACCGGGGATGCCTGCCCATGCATTTTTGGAATGTGTAGTTCTGCCAGGTGTTTACATCCGGACA
Organism: Xenopus tropicalis; assembly: GCF_000004195.4. NCBI lineage: Eukaryota > Metazoa > Chordata > Amphibia > Anura > Pipidae > Xenopus > Xenopus tropicalis. The sequence goes on along the minus strand of NC_030681.2, from coordinate 37,997,406 downwards.
CTACTGGGCTGCCAAGCAGTGTCCTACTTTAGCTTCTCATATCAACCCTTTTTTTTCCTTTCTGTAAATTGAACTTGCATTTCACAAGTAAACAAGTCAGATCTTGGCTAGGGCATACACATAGCATACCTGTAGTGGAAAAATGTCTAAATTTATTAGCTATGTTTTACAGCTGTGACTTTAAAAGAGATATCTGCCTGCTGTTGTTGGACTTCAGCTTTCATTAAACTGCTTTCAGTATATTTCAAATAAGGGGATCCGGTTTACATTTTTTTTTTTTTACCAAGCCTTCATATTTATTGCTAAGAGACCCCTAGTTTGCAGCCTTGTTCCCAACCTGTGGTGTAACTAATGCCATAATTTCATAGTATTCTTGTACTAGCTCCCGTTCATATGAATACATGCAACGTATTAGTAAATAAGTGCTTTAGCCACGCAATAATTTCTACTCTCATTCTGTACCATTTAAGGTAAAATATATTCATGATTAGCCATAACTGTCAATGGCAGTTTGGGGCTTAGGAGAACCCCAGGATGGTGTTTCTTTCTCTACATCCCAGAATCTGACATCCTTTGTTGTGTTTGCAGTGAGTATTTGGCAGTGTATAAGAAGACTGTGGCAGTGCATGAAGTTTTCCTGCAGAGGATAGCATCGCACCCTATTTTATGCAAAGACACCAACTTACACATTTTCCTAGAAATTACCAAGATGTGAGTGCTTCTTCTTATTTTTTGGCAGTGTTTTTGTTAGTACAGTTCAGTTCACAGTTCAGTAAATCCTATATTATGCTTGCACTTCTGCACTTTCCTACCCTTATGTGATTCAAGTACTTTACTACCAGCAAGTCATACTGACACCAATTCAAAGATACTTTCTGGCATTTTGTCACCTACATGGGCAACAAAGTGTATGATGTGTCATTGCCCTAAAGTTGAAATAAATTATTGTGCATATTAGCAGTTGTATAAATTAAAGCAGGCCGTATATTATGAGATCTGCTCATTTGGGGATTTTGACAAAAAAAGCAGATATTTCCCCAATATGCCCACCTCAAGGTGGACAGATTTAAGCTGGCAATTCTGCCCCTCCAAACCAATTCTGGGACCCTCTATCCGGCCAGATGTTGATTGGAAGTTTGATTTTCCCTAGGATCAGCTAGGACTTAAAGCCGGCCTTTCATTACAAGATCCACTTTTTTGGTGAGGTCCCCAAACTAACTTATCTTCCTTTATGTACTCTGGATATAAAAAGACTACATGTCTCTGCAAAATGGCAGCTTTTTCTTAAATAAAAAAATAAACGAAGATAAATTCTGTCAGAACATAATCAACCTTTATTGCAAAATTGCCATCTATACGAAAAGATTGAAAAGAAATAAAAAATAGTTTAATAAAAAATAAAGGAAAAAATAAATCCTACAAAAACCTGGTTGCATTACTGGGCACACCCACTAAACTAATACTTGAGATGAAGCACCTTTTGGTTTCATTATAGATCCTCCTTTATGAAGCCAATGCTTTGTTAATTTAGATGTATGCTTTGAGTTTTCTAACAATAGTTAAAAAAAAGTACCAGAGTCCATCAAGTTGTTCTGTCACACTAAAAGGTAAAGTTCCTCTCATCTTCAGCTTTCTAGTAGATGCTTGAAGGAGTTTTGTGACAAAAATAGTCTGATAATTGGAGCTATTCATGAATTCCATTCACCCTTGAACTAAAGCCATGGGTTCTAGCTGATGAAAGGGTGGTTTATTTTTCCATTTTAAGAACCATAGCAACATATACAGACATTGGCTACAAACAACTGTAGCTTGTTAACGTTTTGCAGTCAAATTAGCAAGGTTACAGTAGCTAAAGAATTGTGTTGTTTTATTGTTTCATATGTTATAGCTTCATATACATTTACCATAGCTTACTATCGGTCTGGATTCAATCATTTCTATTAGATGGTAGTTACGCTTTAGATTTGCGGGTTCTGCTTGAGCTTAGTTACTAGAGGGGGGTTCTCGGTATAGTTAGTGTGGGATTGGCATCTAAGCCATGGGGGTCCATATCTTATCGAATTTTTGTGGGTGCCTCTTGCTAGGTACGTTAATTTTATAAGTGGCACTGTTTTGTTGATCATCGCTACCCATTCTGCTATTGTGGGTGCAATAGGACTCATCCATTTCATGATAAGTAATTTTTTTGCGTAGAACAGTGTTGCCCTCATTAAGTTTCTGGGTTGATTTTGTGGAACTAGCTCGTCTATCAGACCTAGGAGGCATACTTCTGGGGTCCTGACTCTAGGTAGGATTAGTTGTTCGTGAGATATTGATGATTCCAGACCAGTAGTTAGCTATGTGGATGCAGTCCCATACCATATGGATAAATCCTGCGTTGACATTGTGACATTAGGACATTCTGCATTTGGTGATCTGCCCATAGCTTTAAGTCTGGGTTGGGGTGATATATACTTGGTGGTAGAATTTGAATTGTATAACTCTATCTCTAGTGGCTATGAGAAAATCGTATATGTGGTCCGTTGCTTCTTCCCATTGCTCCTCGTTTAGTTGTGGGAGTATCTGGTTCCATTTCGTTTTAGCTTTATCAAATGGGGAGGGTGTTACTTTCAGTATAACTTTGTACAGTTGGGAGAGGAGTTTCTTCCCTCCCGGATCCCAGAGTCTTATTTCCCATGGGGTTGAGCCCGTGTCAATTGTTAGTGAACCAAATTGCGCTTTGAATACGTGCCTTTAATTGAAGATATCTATAAAACTGCAGGTTGGCTTCTCCAATTTCTCTTTGAGTATATTGAATTGGACAAAGTTACCATTAATTACCACATCCGAGAGCCTGGCCGATGGCTGGCCAGTATTGGAAATCAGGCAATTCCTAAAGTGTTGTAAGTTAGTATTATTCCATAGTGGCATTTGTAGTGAATGACCCTTGATGTTTACTCTGTTTTGCTTTATCAATTTAGCCCATGCTGTCATTGGGGTAGTAAGTACTTCTGGAGGAGGTATTGTGTCCCTCTTTTTCCTATACGGTGCATTACGGAGTGCTTCAAATGAACCAATTAGGTTCCCATGTAGTGCTGTGAGTGGGTTGTCAGGATCTGGGTTGAACCAGTTGTGCAGATAGATTAGCTGGCTAGCTATATAATATAGTTGCATAGTGGGAAGTGCTAGTCCACCTAGTTGATATGGTGCTGTAAGTGTGCGCCATCCCACTCTCGGTGCTTTGTTAGCCCATATAAAAGAACCCAGTACCTTATTCACTTGGTTAAAAAACTTGTTTGTGATGTACAGTGGTGTGAAAAACTATTTGCCCCCTTCCTGATTTCTTATGTAACGGGACACGCACCTTCCAAAAAGTTCAACTTTTGTCTCGTCAGTCCACAAGGTATTTTCCCAAAAGTCTTGGCAATCATTGAGATGTTTTTTAGCAAAATTGAGACGAGCCATAATGTTCTTTTTGCTTAAAAGTGGTTTGCGCCTTGGAAATCTGCCATGCAGGCCGTTTTTGCCCAGTCTCTTTCTTATGGTGGAGTCGTGAACACTGACCTTAATTGAGGCAAGTGAGGCCTGCAGTTCTTTAGATGTTGTCCTGGGGTCTTTTCTGGCCTCTCGGATGAGTTGTCTCTGCGCTCTTGGGGTAATTTTGGTCGGCCGGCCACTCCTGGGAAGGTTCACCACTGTTCCATGTTTTTGCCATTTGTGGATAATGGCTCTCACTGTGGTTCGCTGGAGTCCCAAAGCTTTAGAAATGGCTTTATAACCTTTACCAGACTGATAGATCTCAATTACTTTTGTTCTCATTTGTTCCTGAATTTCTTTGGATCTTGGCATGATGTCTAGCTTTTGAGGTGCTTTTGGTCTACTTCTCTGTGTCAGGTAGCTCCTATTTAAGTGATTTCTTGATTGAAACAGGTGTGGCAGTAATCAGGCCTGGGGGTGACTACAGAAATTGATATTGAAATTGAAAATTGAAATTGATAAACCACAGTTAAGTTATTTTTTAACAAGGGGGGCAATCACTTTTTCACAGAGGGCCATGTAGATTTGGAGTTTTTTTTCTCCCTTAATAACGTAAACCTTCATTTAAAAACTGCATTTTGTGTTCAATTATGTTATCTTTGACTAATAGTTAACGGTTTTTGATGAGCAGAAACATTAAAGTGTGACAAACATGCAAAAGAATATGAAATCAGGAAGGGGGCAAATAGTTTTTCACACCACTGTATACCGGGGAATTGTGTAATGGGTATATGAATTTGGGGAGGTAAATCATCTTGAACAAATTAATTCTCCCCCAGAGCGTTAGTGGTAGTTTTGCCCAATGTACCACATCATTCTTAAATTTGGTCAGGATTGGCTCCAGGTTTTTTTCATAATATTTAGATAGGTCCCTAGTAATGAAGTACTATTTTAGATGAGACTGAATGTGATTGGTTGATTCTGAATGCAGCTACATCCTATATTATTAATAGGGGTGATTAGTAATGAAACCAGGATTTTGTATGATTTTTGCTTTTCCTTTTTTCAACTTCTTTGTCTAGATGGCAATTTTGCAATTGAGGTGGAATGCGTTCTGACAGGATTTAACTTGGTTTCAATTTATTGAAACAAAAACCTGCCATTTTCAAGGAGTGTGTAGACTATTTATCCAATATCCAATGTACCTACTAAAGGTCAAACAATCTGATCACGATGATTGGGGATACAGGGTGGTGGATACAGGGCGTCGGAGCAAGGACTGCTTAGGTGAGCTGACATGGCCCTCAATCCGACTGGAAAATCAAACCTGCTACATCAACATCTGCCAGATTTTCAGAAGAGGGCCCTATACACAGATGGTCAGGCTGTCTGAAGGGGCCAATTCAGCAGCTTAAATCTGCCAGTGTATGGTACAAGCTTATTCTTGTAGATTTCTAAGGATATAAGATATATGGAATATAGTGCTTAACTGAATATGACCAGAACATCAGTAGGGATCCAGCAGGACTGGACTGGCAATCTGTGGATTCTGGCAAATGCCAGAGGGGCTGCTGTAAGATTCCATAGACAGTCACTATTTATTGGGCTGGTGGGGGGCTGTTTGGGCCTCTGCGTTCTTGAAATGCCAGTGCCTGTTTTGAAACCCAGTCTGGGCATGGGTTCCCATATCTGTTCCCTCATCTTCTTTTGTTCTTTTTCTCATAGTTAAGTGTAAGGAGGAAGAATATAAAAGAAATGTTTGGAGTCTTCTTTAAGAGCATGGTAAAAAGTGCAGATGAGGTTTTGTTTTGTGGAGTAAAGGTGAGTGCTGTCCCTTGAACACAATGGTTATTTATGTGTCCCCCTCTAAGATGGGGAGGGCTTAAAATGTCTGATATGACTTAAATGCTGAAGTTTTAACGTTTTAGCATTGCTGGACTTAAAGGTAGCATCCTGGAGACTACTCTACATTATGAGGTGTATTTATTAACATTGGAGACAAACATCACCGGTGATGTTTCCCATAGCAACCAGATCAGATCTTTTCTTTTGTTTTCTGATGTGTAGGTAACTGTTCAAATCTAATTGCTGATTGGTTGCTAGCATTACTGGTGATGCTTGTCTCCAGTGTTAATAAATACCCGTGATGCTCGCTTTCATCTTGCAGCACCAGATATAACAAACAGCAGAGGGGCACTTGCTGTGGGTTACACTGGTGCACAGTCTAGTACTTGTCATATATTTAGGTAGGGATGCAAGGAATCCTGGATTTGGTTCAGGATTTGGGCAAATCCAGGCTTTTTTTTTGAAGAAGAAGAAGAATTCGGTTAAGGCCGAATCCACAGTCCTGGCCTAACCGAATCCAAGTCCAAGTCCTAATTAGCATAAATTAGCATGTGCTAATTAACATTCGGAAAGGGTAAAATGGTCAGGTGAAATTTATTTATTTATTTATTTTAACCCCTTCCGATCCTGATTACCATATGTTGATTCGGTTCGGGATTCGGCCGAACCCAAAAAAGTGGGTTCGGTGCATCCCTAGTTTGATTATTTCACAAAAACTACTGGTACTATTCAGTGGCTTTGATAATGTGCCCTGGTGTAAAATTTGTGTTTTTTCCAATCTTTGGCGCCATCAAACTTAAAACACCAAATTTGTTACCAGCATCTTAATCTACCCCAGAATGAATACTTTCATGGGAAAACATGTTTTTTTCAAAATGCATCAGTTTAAAGAGCTTCTCCAGCAGAATCCTGCATTGAAATCTGTTTTTAAAACAGAGTTTTTTATAGTTAATTTTGAAATTTCACATGGGGCTAGCCATATTCATAATTTCTCAGGGTGCCACAGCCATGTGGCCTGTCCTTTGATAAACTTCAGTCACACTTTACTGCTGAGCTGCAAGTTGGAGTGATGTATCCATCCCCCCAGTAGCCGATCAGGTGAACAATGGGAAGGGAGCAAGATAGCAGCTCCCAGTAGGTATCAGAATAGTAAGAAATACAGGTCCAGCTTGGGACTCCTCGAGTTACGTAGGAGAAACAATAGTTTATCTGAAAGGAGCACTGGTTCCTTCTGAAAGCTCTGAATCAGGCACAATGCACTGAGATGGCGCATACACACCAATATTACAACTAAAACAAAATACATTTGTTGGTTCGGGAATAAAATTTTAAATGGTAGAGTGAATTATTTGCTATGTAGGGTTTTACATATGAGCTGTTTTATTATATCTTTAGGATTAAAGATGGACAAATCATTATGCTTGCACTAGGTGTACCTGAAATCTTTCTCTTTTTGTTTGCAGACGTCGCAGATGATTATATTCATATTTCGGCTGCCCTAACGTGTAGGTGAAGAGGAGAACACTCAAGTTAGAAAGTAAGCCATAGTTTGCAGCCTTAGGGAAAGGAATGTTTGAGTAGGAAGTTATTTGGAATACTTCCCGTTTGTTATGTGGAAATGATCCATTTTGCTAAGGCTGGGGGCAATGAGAAATCAGATATCAGGCAGCCAACTGAAGAGCACAAAGTAAAATAACCAGCCAACTGGATCGTACTCCTGAATAGAGCATGCCCCTTAGTGCTCATTTAGCAGCATGTGTGCCCCCCAGGGTTGCTGTCTGCACAGAGCATTTAATAAAAAAAAAAAACTGGTGCAGTTATTTTTTGTTCCTTGCGTGGGGCATTGTGCAGGGCCCTTATATATCGTTTCCTGCCCTATTGGAGCGTGCAGGATCAGGTCCCTATTAATTCATACATATTAGGGGCAGTTTTTCAACAGGAGCCAATGCAGGGCTTCTACACATGAGGGTTTTCATGCCGAATGTTGTTCTCATCTGCGATCAGCAGTTCAGCATGATGCCTTGGGTACAGGAACAATAGAAAACAATGGGCTCTGGTAACTTAAACATTCCCGTGTGGTAAAAACACCTAAAAAGCAACAACATTGGAATGCATATGCAAATACTCCTGTGTAAGAGCCCTAACGTTTTAATTTGTTTTTGTTGTGTAGATACCTGGAGGAAACCCACCAAGACAGTTTACACTCACACAGACATTTGTGCAGCATATGCAGAGTATGTCTGTGAGAGGGTTCATCTTTAGTAGGGTCAGTGGTGGAGCAGTTAGTGAGAAGATGTGTTTAAACTGGGCCTTGACTGGCACTGCTGAATGGAGCAAGAGGGGAGGACAAGTCTGTAGCTTTTTATTAAAAGCAGTTATTCTAGGAATTTGCAATTGATCATGCATTTAAGAGGCAATGTAGAACCAGTAATTTCTTAAATGTATGCCCAGTGCAAAAAAAGTTAATTTTGGAAATAAAAAAACTAGTGCTCACTATCATTATTGATCTTTCAAAGCAAAAAGTCTTTAGACATTATATAGAGTGCAGCATCAACCACAACCACACCTGGACAGACCGATGCAGTCCCCGAAAAAAAAAATATGAAACTGAAATATGAAAAATCATCTGGTCAGACTGTTTAAATGTTTCATGTTAAAAGTCTGAAACTTGGTTTGCGCTGTGGTTTGATCAGACTAAATTAAAACTATCTACAGAGACTCCCTCATGCTAAAATAAATATGAGTGTATATTTTGGCAGTAGTGCAAGTATATTAATATGAAATGAGATGCAAACGGCCAGAACAATTTTCCAGCATGAAATTTCCTCAGTTTTTAGAGACTTGTGTAACATTAGTGTTTATAGCCATAGACAGCTTCATTTCATTAGAGTGCAGTCGGAGTGACCTTTCCCTTTTCCCAGTTTTGGATGTGTACAGCCTTGTGTTCAACAAATAAAGGCTCTGGCACACGAGGGAGATTCCCTTGTTGCGGGCGACTAATCTCCCCGATATGACATCCCACCGGCAAAAAATGTAAATCGCCGGTGTGATGGCATATGCGCACAAATCATAAATAACATATATATGCATGTATATGTGTGTGTGTATATATATACTTCCCTCAATTGCCTCTTGAATAGGCCTCATTGGCAGGACACTTTTCCACAAGGGAATGCAAGGCCTGTAATCATATCCTCCGAATCGTCAGAAAATGCCCTTTGAAATCATTTTGTGGGTTTAAAAAAGTCCAATATATTAGAAAATCGGTGCACTCCTCCATATTTTTTTTTTTTTTTTACTGTTGAGTAAGCCTACTGCATCTTTCCTGTATCTGGTATATCTGCAGTTAAGAGAAATCAGGCATTGGTTAAGGTCTTGGTATCTGTTCCTCCATTACATGCAGAGCAATTGTTCTGAATGATTTTTGATGTTCAAATAAAGTCATTTACTTTAATTTTGGGAGATGGCGTGAGCAGATGAGAGAGGCCACATAGCTCCCTCAGCTCCACTCATTCAGGCAAACACAAACAAATATATCTGTGGTAAATGCCTGCCGCTGTATTCACACTATTACGCTTAGTGGTCAATCGCTGTTTGATAATGGGAAGACTTTAAACACCCCATGTGCCAAAAACTGTATGTATGGCCAAGCAATGATAAATAAGTACAGTTGGTCAAGCAGGTGCATGCAGCAGAGTATAGTGTTAAGCATGCATCCATAGTTTATGTGTGAAGCATTTGTTTGCTTATAAAATTAGTTACTGCTTTGGTTTCTGGCACACCTTCCGGTGTTGAGGGTTAATGGATGAGCCCTGTGAAATAGAACAGTGTTTTCGATCTAGAGTTGCATGCATTTATTCAGTGTTTCTGGTTGTGTGTTTATATTTGTTTGAAAAACTTTCTAAGTAATATTTTTGATACTATTTTTCAGGTACTTGCTAAAGTTGGCCGAGTTGTTTGAAAAGCTTCGGGTGAGCTATATTTGTCCAACGAGTTTTTACGCTATCTCCAATTCTAAATCTCTTTTCCTGAAATGCACCTTCACAAGGTAGAGGAACTGTGTGGGTACTCACGGTTACATTCACTACAACAAACCTGCCAAGCTGGGTCTCACACTCTCACTTATTTTTGTGCCTGTATATGTAACCTTTTACAAAACCTTAGCAATAATCACTTATATTTTTCAAGTATTTCTCTGCAATTGTACGACTGCTGTTCCCATATGAGCCGGTTTCAGCTCAAAAACAACTGACATTGCAAACTATATCCTACTACTGACATTTAGCTTGTCAGCCTGGCAGAGCGCTATGGTTTAGGTGTCGGTTTGGCAGCAAAAGGCCCTAGTATCAGATTGACCTGATAGGATGCACCACTATAGTTTTGTTCTGCAGCCTTTGACTTTACTGGAAGGCTTACAGTCAGTGATGCCATTACAGGATTCTAAATATATAGGCACACTTCCCCTCCCATTTCCAACATACTGGGCTAAATATGCTCGTTACCAGTTTATCAGTTTACTAAGTAGGGCTTGATTGGCTGTGTAGGAGGTCCTTCTGGTATTAGCCCGCTCATGGTGAATCCAATCACTTTTCCCCTTGTTGGTTCCATTTTTTTCTTTAAAAAAATGCAACTATTGGGTGAACTTTCTAGACTGCTTTTTACAGCCATCCTACTTTAATTTCTCAGTCATCCTTAGGTAGACTTAGATTGCAGCTGTGCAGTAGAGTTGGTGCTCACTGCAGGGATATCTCCCATCACTTATACGTAAAAGTTTATTAAGTAATATTAAGCCACACCCCTAAACCCATGCCTCTTCCTCTGTCAGTAGCACAACAAGCCCCCACACACCTTAGGGACCCCATTACTTCTATTTCCAAATGCAAACAACTGGGAGTTTGGAGTGGTTTGAATGAGAGACTTTTATATGAATAGGAGATGACCTGAATAGAAATAGAAGTTATACAAAGTAACAATAAAACTGTAGCTTTACAGAGCAATAGTTTTTTGGCTGCTGGGGTCAGTTACCCCTATTTGAAAGCTACAAAGAGTTTGAAAAAGAAGGAAACTAATTCAGAAACAAATAAATAATCAGAAATAAATAATCAAGATAACTTAAAAAGTTGCTATGAATTGGCCATTCTATAACATACTAAACTTTAAATTAAAGGTGAAACCACCCCGATAATGAATTCATTTTGAAAAGGGTATACTGCCGTCTCAGTCAGATAACAATGTTAGAACACGTGTTACATTTGTAATACCAACAATGTTTGACCAGGCACCCTAGGGCCCTCCAAGGCTGGCATATGCAGCTGCAGTGCACAAATGACAGATACTGTGCACTTCCTTGATTGCCCCTGAAATATTAGCTTCATCCACTCCAAATAAGCATATGTTAATGCATAGAGATTGCAGTGAATGCTGTCTTACTTTTGCCATTTGTTTTTCTATTTTATGCTTTCTCAGAACTAGACCCCAATGTGATATGTAGAATATACGTCACCCGTCCCATAGTAAAAGTTGGAAGATACTGACCTAGACTTCATGGTCAAAGCCAGGAGCATACAGGGCTGCTCGCGATTTTGTCAGCGAATATTGTAGAGTAACACAGTTCTCATTGGATTAGGATTTTGGCCAATGGAAGCAACTAGTAATCACTTGAGTGATCCATAATGCTTCCCATTGATAATATTAGAATGTGATATGCAAAGATTTGGCTATTGGATCACTTTGATGTTTTAGCTGTAGGACCCCGTGTGCCATTAGCCTCATTAACTTAAAAAAATCCACTTTTTAAAATACTTTTATTGGGACAATTCATACTTTGGTTAAGGTCAGAATACTGGCATTTACTTTGCTTGCAAACCCAAGAAAGCAGACAAACAGACAAAAAATGTTCCCTATAGTATGCAAATAACATAACATGCAATGCTGGATCTTTTGTGTGTTTCTGCACGTGTTATACAAGGTGTACACACTGCTTGTGTTTTACAAGTAATCACCACCCAAAGCTGCTGTTCCTGTTATTTACCAACTCTCATCATCTTGCCCTTTCAGTTCACAACTGGGTCGTGCAGTGAGGAGATTTACAGTTGTGAGATCTGTGCCAAAGGCTTTCAGTTAACGCATGCTCAATCGTCACCTCAAGTGTCATAGTCAAGTAAAAAGGCACCTGTGCACCTTCTGCGGGAAAGGCTTTAATGATGCTTTTGACCTATAAAGACACGTGAGGACTCGCACAGGTATGGACACATCAGTAGAACATGGTATTTCTTTGCTGCCCTCTAATGGTTGCTTTGGTGTATTGTAGATCAGTGCTATTTATACAGGTTATATTCTTTATGACTTTTCAATGGTTTAATTGAGAGTTGAGTTTCCAACTAAAATATTGTTATTCAGCCATTACATGAAATAGGCTTTCCTTTCCTTTCCTTTCTCAGATTCCAAATACAGGTATGGGATCTGTTATCTGTAAATCTGTTATGCAGAAAGCAGAGACTCTATTTTAATGAAATAATTTATTAAAAGTGACTTCTTTTTTCTCTGTAATAATTAAACTACCTTTTAAATGATCCCAACTAATTGATACAATTCATGCTTATTTGTGGCAAACAATTCTATTAAGTTTAATGTTTAAATTATATTTTTAGCACACTTAAGGTAAAGAGATCCAAATTAAAGAAAGACCCCTTATCCGGTAAACTCCAGGTCCCAAGCATTTGGGATAACCGGTCCCATACCTCTATCAGGAAGTGCATTAAAGCATTTTAAAATTAGAGCCCTCAGGAGTAATCGGCAGTTTTGTTGCTGGTGGAGCCAGAGACTCATTGTACTATATTAATATCTAGAAATAAATAGTTAAATGGTCAGCCATTAATGAGTTACCTGAGCTTTGGAAATTACTGCTGAATATCCAGGAAGTGCAAACTTTGCTCTCCGTTATCAGCTGCCTGCTGCAGCTCTAGGTGTGTATAAGGGCCGTGGCAGACGGGGAGATTAGTCGCCTGCCTGTAAATCGGCGGTGGGATGGCATATGCGGCGTCGCGATTGCCGATTACATTCAAGCCAGTGGGATGGAATATCGAGGAGATTAGTCGCCTGTGACAAGGTGGATTTGTCGTGGCAAGGGGGGGCAGGGTATGTATTATATAGGGTGTACCAGCACCCACTAATTACCTGGTGAGAGTATTTAGTGTTTATTTTGTTTACTGGTAACAGCTATGAACAACAGATTTTTAGAATCCAAGGAAGAATCTCATAAAGGCCTTTGTCATGCCAGGAGATTGGTACATGTTTCTTGTAGTTGCCACCCCTGGTAATTTGGTAAATTAAAGACAAAAAACATACCTGGCATCTTGTTGAAATTAGAAGGGTTCAAAATACAGTGAAATAGTGCAAGAGAAACAGTTACTATTTGCTACTTAAAAAAGTTCAGCAGCACAAAGATGCCAAATTTGAGGCGAAATGCAAGGGCAAGGAAACCCAAATTAACCAATATTTTGCCAATATTTTTTGGGGGGAGGGAGTTTTCTGAAGGAGTGCTGCATAACCATTTCCAGTCACCCTTCAGCATACATAGACTTAAGCCTGCACATTTTCAGATTTCCCACTACTGTGCAGATGCAAGTCTAAAACTGGAAAAGTGAAGAAAAATCACAAAAAAATAATCTGATATAGAAGTTACTGGGGCCAGAGCAATTTTTTCTTAGTTGATTGAAAGAGATCAGGGCTAGATTAGACACTTGCACCCAATAAATGTAGGTTTCCTTGTCCTTTAGTAAGAAAAAGGTGGCTCTTCTACACTCAGGGTTACTGATAGGAATTTTGGGGACCCAAACATCAACCTGATCTTCACAATCCATCCCCCTCATCCTCCAAAGCTCTGTGCTAAACCAGCTAAACCCCACCCCTTATGTAGGAAGCCCAGTCCTTTCTGTGGCCCATATGCACACCCTGCTGGTACATGCCTACCCACGGGCTTAAACCTTTTATTGTGGCAAAACATAATTTTAGAAAACTTTTGCAAACGGAATATTTTCTAATTGTTTATAATTGCTCAAGGGTTTGAATACTATTGCAAGGCACCTTAGATGTTCCATAATTCCACTCTCATAAATGGTTGAATTGGCACACGGTTACCCATGTGAGCAGTAACGCCACGTCAAGGCTTCAACTCTTGTTACTGTCCATTCACACACCTATTCCAGCAAATGGCTCACCCTATCATTTGCTGCAATAGTTCCCTATCTGGTCCAGCACCTAGTGACAAACTGTCATGGGACCTTTCCTCTTCAGTAATGACTGAAAGGAACAATTAGCTAACTATCCATACATACATATTTAATTGGCTTTCACTCACACAGATCTTAGCTAATTTTATTTTGTTGGAGCAAATCACCTGGTTATCATAGGTGTAATGAGGGTTAAATCCCCACTGCTTGGCTAACCATATGATTTGCTGCAATGATTCCCTATACGGTCCCTATTTAGGTGTTCAGACGCATACACTCACTCACACACACATTGGCTATTTTTACTGTGTTGGAGCCAATCACGTTGGCAGCAGAGCATAGGTGGGGTTTATACCTCCGCTGCTTGGCTAACCATATAATCTGCAGCAATACTTCCCTAACCAGTAATGATTTTAGAATATTAATACTAAGGAATCGCTGATGATGGCCCTATTTATGCTGTTGATAAATAAATTACTAAAAAGTGGGGGTAAAGTAGCAGGCAGCATTTTGGTTAATCAAGCTCTGCCTGGTTTTCTCTAAATCTAAGTTTCCCTGTATTTTATGCCTAATATGGCCTGAGATATTTGGGCTTATTTTTACAGTGCCCTATTGTCACATTCACACACATCCCACAAAACCATACATCAGTCATACATTTTGAGACAAAACACACTGTAAGCAATTGGTATAAAAAAAACGTTGTTGTAATAGTATCTAATCCTAGTTACATATGTAGCCCATCGCTGGCTTAAAAAAGCCAGAACTGAACCGCTGCTATTTAAATTAATTTTAGAAACCGATTTATTTACTTGTTTTAATTCTAATGGTAACTATAGGTCTCATCTGCACTGACTTAATTACTTATTAGTAGGGATGCACCGAACCCACTTTTTTAGGTTCGGCCAAACCCACCCTAACGAATTCTGCTTAATCCCAAACCGAATCCTAATTAGTACATGCTAATTAGGATCGGAAGGGGGATAAAATTTGCCTAGATGATCCAGAGGAAGGCAAAAAACCCCCGTCTGAAGCAATCTTTAATTTGCTTCAGAAGGGGGGAAAAATTCCTTCCTGACTCCAAAATGGCAATCGGTACAATCCCTGGATCAATGGGGTACTAAATATACTAATAGCAGTAGCCTTGTACAGTAAGTACATTTCTACAACCTGGGCGTATGAGCTGGTTCAGTATTGGCATACGTTTGGTAAAGTACCAGGATATAAAAATATCCTGACACTGGTTACTGGTTTCGTTGAATGGGAGAACAGTAAGGCTGTATATAAACACACAGGCATTTGGGGGTGCTTCTAAGCCAGTCTCACCTGTAGTGCAGTCAGCAGCTCCTGCGCTGTTAATGCAAGCTCTGTAAATATGCTGAACTGCCGCCATCTGCTCTCAATATTATATATATATGGCTATGGGCTGTGCTGCAAGTAAAATGGCCCTAGAAGCACCTAGAAATGCTAGCGGATAATACTGAAGAAATGTATCTCAGTGTTCCCCTATTCAAGAAATGGGTGAGCATTTCAAATGACTAAACTGGTACACACACAAGCAGGCATACACACACACACAAGCACGCATACACACACACACAAGCACGCATACACACACAGCACGCATACACACACACGCATACACACAGCACGCACACACACACACGCATACACACAACAAACATACTCTCATACATAAAACATATATAAAGAACACACAGCACACATACAACCCATACACACAACAAACTTACTCTCATACATAAAACACACATATAAAGAACACACACACAAGCATGCATACACACACACACAAGCACGCATACACACACACACAAGCAGGCATACACACACAAGCATGCATACACACACACACAAGCACGCATACACACACACACACAAGCACGCATACACACACAGCACGCATACACACACACGCATACACACAGCACGCACACACACACACGCATACACACAACAAACATACTCTCATACATAAAACATATATAAAGAACACACACAGAGCATGCATACACCCATACACACACATACACGCATACACCCATACACACACATACACCCATACACACACAGCAGGCATACACCCATACACATACACCCATACACACACAGCACGCATACACCCATACACACACAACATGCACAACAAACATATTCTGAAGTTTGAAATTTGTGGCAGTGGTGAAATTTTATGGGGCCCAAGCACCCCCCATTGATATACAGTATCTAGTAGAATTAAGTCTAAAAACAACTGGACTTTTCTGAGTTTTTCTTGAAAACGTTTCACCACTCATCCGAGTGGCTTCTTCAGTTCAAATGACTGGTAGGGAATTCCCCGGTATTTAAACTCTTGATGGTAGTAGAGTCACAGACATCCAATCACAATGGTTCCATTGAACTTGTTCAGTTAGGTGTTAGCTGAAACTGACAGGTGTAAGAAGGTATGATCCAATCACAATGGTACCAAGATTCTCATTGATGAAGGTGTTAATCCTTCAAAGTACATGACTGGAAGTGTGAACTGTTGTGAAACTGCCGGGGTAAGGATGTCAACGCGCCATTGTATGTTGGTGACAAGCGGTGTCTCAGGCCCCCTCCTCTGTTCAGGGATGGTTTTTCCAGGTTGGCATAAATGGCCTCTTTCACACCTCTTTCAAACCATCTGTCCTCTCGGTCCAAAATATGCACGTTACTGTCCTCAAAAGAGTGACCTTTTTCTTTGAGGTGTAGATAGACTGCTGAGTCTTGTCCTGAGGAGTTCGCCCGCCTATGTTGGGCCATTCTCTTACAGAGAGGTTGTTTTGTCTCCCCAATGTATAAGTCTGAGCACTCTTCACTACACTGGACAGCATAGACCACATTACTTTTCATGTGCTTGGGTGTTGGGTCTTTCGGGTGCACCAGCTTTTGTCTCAGGGTGTTGCTGGGTTTGAAAAACACAGGAATGCGATGTTTGTTGAAAATTCGCCTAAGTTTTTCCGATGTTCCAGCAACATATGGGATGACTATGTTGTTTCGCCTGCTGTGTTCCTCCCTTCTGTTTGTAGGTCTGGTCTTTCTGTTGGTCTTTGATCAAAGACCCAACACCCAAGCACATGAAAAGTAATGTGGTCTATGCTGTCCAGTGTAGTGAAGAGTGCTCAGACTTATACATTGGGGAGACAAAACAACCTCTCTGTAAGAGAATGGCCCAACATAGGCGGGCGAACTCCTCAGGACAAGACTCGGCAGTCTATCTACACCTCAAAGAAAAAGGTCACTCTTTTGAGGACAGTAACGTGCATATTTTGGACCGAGAGGACAGATGGTTTGAAAGAGGTGTGAAAGAGGCCATTTATGCCAACCTGGAAAAACCATCCCTGAACAGAGGAGGGGGCCTGAGACACCGCTTGTCACCAACATACAATGGCGCGTTGACATCCTTACCCCGGCAGTTTCACAACAGTTCACACTTCCAGTCATGTACTTTGAAGGATTAACACCTTCATCAATGAGAATCTTGGTACCATTGTGATTGGATCATACCTTCTTACACCTGTCAGTTTCAGCTAACACCTAACTGAACAAGTTCAATGGAACCATTGTGATTGGATGTCTGTGACTCTACTACCATCAAGAGTTTAAATACCGGGGAATTCCCTACCAGTCATTTGAACTGAAGAAGCCGCTCGGATGAGTGGTGAAACGTTTTCAAGAAAAACTCAGAAAAGTCCAGTTGTTTTTAGACTTAATTCTACTAGATACTGTATATCATGACCTGGATGAATGAGAATCTTCATAGACACCCCCCATTGAGATTTTGTGTGCATCTTGGGCCACCCGCCACACCCCTATGTGGGGCCGCCTGTAGAGGAAGTAGTCCTGGGCCCCCCGCGGCCTTGGGTCTTCTTCTTCTATAGTTACGCCACTGGTATGGGCACTGGTTAGAAAAGGGGGTTAATCATGGCTAAAGGAATAAATTAGTAATGGATTATAACTGTGGGGCAGTGGTGTTACTCTATGGGACCAAGCACCCCGCAATGAGATTTTTATCATGCATCACGGGCCACCCACCACACCCCTATGCTGGTCCCCATATAGAGGAAGTAGGCCTGGGCCCCCCGCGGCCGTGGGTCTTCTTCCTCTATAGTTACACCCCTGGTTAGGGAAGGGGTTAATCATGGCTAAGGGAATAAATTAGTAATTGATTATGAAGAAGACGACAGAACTTTGGGATGTGGGACAGTGGTGTAACTTTATGGGACCAAGCACCCCGCAGTAAGATTTTTTTCGTGCATCACGGGCCACCCACCACACCCCTATGCTGGTCCCCATATAGAGGAAGTAGTCCTGGGCCCCCCGCGGCCGTGGGTCTTCTTCCTCTATAGTTACACCCCTGTTTAGGGAAGGGGTTAATCATGGCTAAGGGAATAAGTGGGTGATCACAGATTTGTGTGTGGGGCATTGGTTAGTAAGGGTTAATCATAGGTAATGGAATAGGAGGGAGACAGAACTTTGGGATGTGGGACAGTGGTGTAACTTTATGGGACCAAGCACCCCGCAGTGAGATTTTTTTCATGTATCACGGGCCACCCACCACACCCCTATACTGGTCCCCATATAGAGGAAGTAGTCCTGGGCCCCCCGTGGCCGTGGGTCTTCTTCCTCTATAGTTACACCCCTGGTTAGGAAAGGGATTAATCATGGCTAAGGGAATAAATTAGTAATTGATTATGAAGAAGACGACAGAACTTTGGGATGTGGGACAGTGGTGTAACTTGATGGGACCAAGCACCCCGCAGTGAGATTTTTTTCGTGCATCATGGGCCACCCACCACACCCCTATACAGGTCCCCATATAGAGGAAGTAGTCCTGGGCCCCCCGCGGCCGTGGGTCTTCTTCCTCTATAGTTACACCCCTGTTTAGGGAAGGGGTTAATCATGGCTAAGGGAATAAGTGGGTGATCACAGATTTGTGTGTGGGGCATTGGTTAGTAAGGGTTAATCATAGGTAATGGAATAGGAGGGAGACAGAACTTTGGGATGTGGGACAGTGGTGTAACTTTATGGGACCAAGCACCCCGCAGTGAGATTTTTTTCATGTATCACGGGCCACCCACCACACCCCTATACTGGTCCCCATATAGACGAAGTAGTCCTGGGCCCCCCGCGGCCGTGGGTCTTCTTCCTCTATAGTTACACCCCTGGTTAGGAAAGGGATTAATCATGGTTAAGGGAATAAATTAGTAATTGATTATGAAGAAGACGACAGAACTTTGGGATGTGGGACAGTGGTGTAACTTGATGGGACCAAGCACCCCGCAGTGAGATTTTTTTCGTGCATCATGGGCCACCCACCACACCCCTATACTGGTCCCCATATAGAGGAAGTAGTCCTGGCCCCCCCGCGGCCGTGGGTCTTCTTCCTCTATAGTTACACCCCTGTTTAGGGAAGGGGTTAATCATGGCTAAGGGAATAAGTGGGTGATCACAGATTTGTGTGTGGGGCATTGGTTAGTAAGGGTTAATCATAGGTAATGGAATAGGAGGGAGACAGAACTTTGGGATGTGGGACAGTGGTGTAACTTTATGGGACCAAGCACCCCGCAGTGAGATTTTTTTCATGTATCACGGGCCACCCACCACACCCCTATACTGGTCCCCATATAGAGGAAGTAGTCCTGGGCCCCCCGCGGCCGTGGGTCTTCTTCCTCTATAGTTACACCCCTGGTTAGGAAAGGGATTAATCATGGCTAAGGGAATAAATTAGTAATTGATTATGAAGAAGACGACAGAACTTTGGGATGTGGGACAGTGGTGTAACTTTATGGGACCAAGCACCCCGCAGTGAGATTTTTTTCATGTATCACGGGCCACCCACCACACCCCTATACTGGTCCCCATATAGACGAAGTAGTCCTGGGCCCCCCGCGGCCGTGGGTCTTCTTCCTCTATAGTTACACCCCTGGTTAGGGAAAGGGTTAATCATGGCTAAGGGAATAAATTAGTAATTGATTATGAAGAAGACGACAGAACTTTGGGATGTGGGACAGTGGTGTAACTGTATGGGACCAAGCACCCCGCAGTGAGATTTTTTTTGTGTATCACGGGCCACCCACCACACCCCTATGCTGGTCCCCATATAGAGGAAGTAGTCCTGTGCCCCCCGCGGCCGTGGGTCTTCTTCCTCTATAGTTACACCCCTGGTTAGGGAAGGGGTTAATCATGGCTAAGGGAATAAGTGGGTGATCACAGATTTGTGTGTGGGGCATTGGTTAGTAAGGGTTAATCATAGGTAATGGAATAGGAGGGAGACAGAACTTTGGGATGTGGGACAGTGGTGTAACTTTATGGGACCAAGCACCCCGCAGTGAGATTTTTTTCATGTATCACGGGCCACCCACCACACCCCTATACTGGTCCCCATATAGAGGAAGTAGTCCTGGGCCCCCCGCGGCCTAGGTCTTCTTCCTCTATAGTTACACCCCTGGTTAGGAAAGGGATTAATCATGGCTAAGGGAATAAATTAGTAATTGATTATGAAGAAGACGACAGAACTTTGGGATGTGGGACAGTGGTGTAACTTGATGGGACCAAGCACCCCGCAGTGAGATTTTTTTCATGTAACACGGGCCACCCACCACACCCCTATACTGGTCCCCATATAGACGAAGTAGTCCTGGGCCCCCCGCGGCTGTGGGTCTTCTTCCTCTATAGTTACACCCCTGGTTAGGGAAAGGGTTAATCATGGCTAAGGGAATAAATTAGTTATTGATTATGAAGAAGACGACAGAACTTTGGGATGTGGGACAGTGGTGTAACTTTATGGGACCAAGCACCCCGCAGTGAGATTTTTTTTCGTGCATCACGGGCCACCCGCCACACCCCTATGCTGGTCCCCATATAGAGGAAGTAGTCCTGGGCCCCCCGCGGCCATGGGTCTTCTTCCTCTATAGTTACATCCCTGGTTAGGGAAGGGGTTAATCATGTCTAAGGGAATAAGTGGGTGATCACAAATTTGTGTGTGGGGCATTGGTTAGTAAGGGTTAGTCATAGGTAATGGAATAGGAGGGAGACAGAACTTTGGGATGTGGGACAGTGGTGTAACTTTATGGGACCAAGCACCCCGCAGTGAGATTTTTTTCATGTATCACGGGCCACCCACCACACCCCTATACTGGTCCCCATATAGACGAAGTAGTCCTGGGCCCCCCGCGGCCGTGGGTCTTCTTCCTCTATAGTTACACCCCTGGTTAGGAAAGGGATTAATCATGGTTAAGGGAATAAATTAGTAATTGATTATTAAGAAGACGACAGAACTTTGGGATGTGGGACAGTGGTGTAACTTGATGGGACCAAGCACCCCGCAGTGAGATTTTTTTCATGTATCACGGGCCACCCACCACACCCCTATACTGGTCCCCATATAGACGAAGTAGTCCTGGGCCCCCCGCGGCCGTGGGTCTTCTTCCTCTATAGTTACACCCCTGGTTAGGAAAGGGATTAATCATGGTTAAGGGAATAAATTAGTAATTGATTATGAAGAAGACGACAGAACTTTGGGATGTGGGACAGTGGTGTAACTTGATGGGACCAAGCACCCCGCAGTGAGATTTTTTTTTTGTGTATCACGGGCCACCCACCACACCCCTATGCTGGTCCCCATATAGAGGAAGTAGTCCTGGGCCCCCCGCGGCCGTGGGTCTTCTTCCTCTATAGTTACACCCCTGGTTAGGGAAGGGGTTAATCATGGCTAAGGGAATAAGTGGGTGATCACAGATTTGTGTGTGGGGCATTGGTTAGTAAGGGTTAATCATAGGTAATGGAATAGGAGGGAGACAGAACTTTGGGATGTGGGACAGTGGTGTAACTTTATGGGACCAAGCACCCCGCAGTGAGATTTTTTTCATGTATCACGGGCCACCCACCACACCCCTATACTGGTCCCCATATAGAGGAAGTAGTCCTGGGCCCCCCGCGGCCGTGGCTCTTCTTCCTCTATAGTTACACCCCTGGTTAGGAAAGGGATTAACCATGGCTAAGGGAATAAATTAGTTATTGATTATGAAGAAGACGACAGAACTTTGGGATGTGGGACAGTGGTGTAACTTTATGGGACCAATCACCCCGCAGTGAGATTTTTTTCATGTATCACGGGCCACCCACCACACCCCTATACTGGTCCCCATATAGAGGAAGTAGTCCTGGGCCCCCCGCGGCTGTGGGTCTTCTTCCTCTATAGTTACACCCCTGGTTAGGGAAAGGGTTAATCATGGCTAAGGGAATAAATTAGTTATTGATTATGAAGAAGACGACAGAACTTTGGGATGTGGGACAGTGGTGTAACTTTATGGGACCAAGCACCCCGCAGTGAGATTTTTTTTGTGCATCACGGGCCACCCGCCACACCCCTATGCTGGTCCCCATATAGAGGAAGTAGTCCTGGGCCCCCCGCGGCCGTGGGTCTTCTTCCTCTATAGTTACATCCCTGGTTAGGGAAGGGATTAATCATGGTTAAGGGAATAAATTAGTAATTGATTATGAAGAAGACGACAGAACTTTGGGATGTGGGACAGTGGTGTAACTTGATGGGACCAAGCACCCCGCAGTGAGATTTTTTTCATGTATCACGGGCCACCCACCACACCCCTATACTGGTCCCCATATAGACGAAGTAGTCCTGGGCCCCCCGCGGCCGTGGGTCTTCTTCCTCTATAGTTACACCCCTGTTTAGGGAAGGGGTTAATCATGGCTAAGGGAATAAGTGGGTGATCACAGATTTGTGTGTGGGGCATTGGTTAGTAAGGGTTAATCATAGGTAATGGAATAGGAGGGAGACAGAACTTTGGGATGTGGGACAGTGGTGTAACTTTATGGGACCAAGCACCCCGCAGTGAGATTTTTTTTTCATGTATCACGGGCCACCCACCACACCCCTATACTGGTCCCCATATAGAGGAAGTAGTCCTGGGCCCCCCGCGGCCGTGGGTCTTCTTCCTCTATAGTTACACCCCTGGTTAGGAAAGGGATTAATCATGGCTAAGGGAATAAATTAGTAATTGATTATGAAGAAGACGACAGAACTTTGGGATGTGGGACAGTGGTGTAACTTTATGGGACCAAGCACCCCGCAGTGAGATTTTTTTTCGTGCATCACGGGCCACCCACCACACCCCTATGCTGGTCCCCATATAGAGGAAGTAGTCCTGGGCCCCCCGCGGCCATGGGTCTTCTTCCTCTATAGTTACATCCCTGGTTAGGGAAGGGGTTAATCATGTCTAAGGGAATAAGTGGGTGATCACAAATTTGTGTGTGGGGCATTGGTTAGTAAGGGTTAATCATAGGTAATGGAATAGGAGGGAGACAGAACTTTGGGATGTGGGACAGTGGTGTAACTTTATGGGACCAAGCACCCCGCAGTGAGATTTTTTTCATGTATCACGGGCCACCCACCACACCCCTATACTGGTCCCCATATAGACGAAGTAGTCCTGGGCCCCCCGCGGCCGTGGGTCTTCTTCCTCTATAGTTACACCCCTGGTTAGGAAAGGGATTAATCATGGTTAAGGGAATAAATTAGTAATTGATTATGAAGAAGATGACAGAACTTTGGGATGTGGGACAGTGGTGTAACTTGATGGGACCAAGCACCCCGCAGTGAGATTTTTTTCATGTATCACGGGCCACCCACCACACCCCTATACTGGTCCCCATATAGACGAAGTAGTCCTGGGCCCCCCGCGGCCGTGGGTCTTCTTCCTCTATAGTTACACCCCTGGTTAGGAAAGGGATTAATCATGGTTAAGGGAATAAATTAGTAATTGATTATGAAGAAGACGACAGAACTTTGGGATGTGGGACAGTGGTGTAACTTGATGGGACCAAGCACCCCGCAGTGAGATTTTTTTCGTGCATCACGGGCCACCCACCACACCCCTATACTGGTCCCCATATAGAGGAAGTAGTCCTGGGCCCCCCGCGGCCGTGGGTCTTCTTCCTCTATAGTTACACCCCTGTTTAGGGAAGGGGTTAATCATGGCTAAGGGAATAAGTGGGTGATCACAGATTTGTGTGTGGGGCATTGGTTAGTAAGGGTTAATCATAGGTAATGGAATAGGAGGGAGACAGAACTTTGGGATGTGGGACAGTGGTGTAACTTTATGGGACCAAGCACCCCGCAGTGAGATTTTTTTCATGTATCACGGGCCACCCACCACACCCCTATACTGGTCCCCATATAGAGGAAGTAGTCCTGGGCCCCCCGCGGCCGTGGGTCTTCTTCCTCTATAGTTACACCCCTGGTTAGGAAAGGGATTAATCATGGCTAAGGGAATAAATTAGTAATTGATTATGAAGAAGACGACAGAACTTTGGGATGTGGGACAGTGGTGTAACTTGATGGGACCAAGCACCCCGCAGTGAGATTTTTTTTTGTGTATCACGGGCCACCCACCACACCCCTATACTGGTCCCCATATAGACGAAGTAGTCCTGGGCCCCCCGCGGCCGTGGGTCTTCTTCCTCTATAGTTACAGCCCTGGTTAGGGAAGGGGTTAATCATGGCTAAGGGAATAAGTGGTGATCACAGATTTGTGTGGGGCATTGGTTAGTAAGGGTTAATCATAGGTAATGGAATAGGAGGGAGACAGAACTTTGGGATGTGGGACAGTGGTGTAACTTGATGGGACCAAGCACCCCGCAGTGAGATTTTTTTCGTGCATCATGGGCCACCCACCACACCCCTATACTGGTCCCCATATAGAGGAAGTAGTCCTGGGCCCCCCGCGGCCGTGGGTCTTCTTCCTCTATAGTTACACCCCTGTTTAGGGAAGGGGTTAATCATGGCTAAGGGAATAAGTGGGTGATCACAGATTTGTGTGTGGGGCATTGGTTAGTAAGGGTTAATCATAGGTAATGGAATAGGAGGGAGACAGAACTTTGGGATGTGGGACAGTGGTGTAACTTTATGGGACCAAGCACCCCGCAGTGAGATTTTTTTCAAGTATCACGGGCCACCCACCACACCCCTATACTGGTCCCCATATAGACGAGTAGTCCTGGGCCCCCCGCGGCCGTGGGTCTTCTTCCTCTATAGTTACACCCCTGGTTAGGGAAAGGGTTAATCATGGCTAAGGGAATAAATTAGTAATTGATTATGAAGAAGACGACAGAACTTTGGGATGTGGGACAGTGGTGTAACTTTATGGGACCAAGCACCCCGCAGTGAGATTTTTTTTTTGTGTATCACGGGCCACCCACCACACCCCTATGCTGGTCCCCATATAGAGGAAGTAGTCCTGGGCCCCCCGCGGCCGTGGGTCTTCTTCCTCTATAGTTACACCCCTGGTTAGGGAAGGGGTTAATCATGGCTAAGGGAATAAGTGGGTGATCACAAATTTGTGTGTGGGGCATTGGTTAGTAAGGGTTAATCATAGGTAATGGAATAGGAGGGAGACAGAACTTTGGGATGTGGGACAGTGGTGTAACTTTATGGGACCAAGCACCCCGCAGTGAGATTTTTTTCATGTATCACGGGCCACCCACCACACCCCTATACTGGTCCCCATATAGACGAAGTAGTCCTGGGCCCCCCGCGGCCGTGGGTCTTCTTCCTCTATAGTTACACCCCTGGTTAGGAAAGGGATTAATCATGGTTAAGGGAATAAATTAGTAATTGATTATGAAGAAGACGACAGAACTTTGGGATGTGGGACAGTGGTGTAACTTGATGGGACCAAGCACCCCGCAGTGAGATTTTTTCATGTATCACGGGCCACCCACCACACCCCTATACTGGTCCCCATATAGACGAAGTAGTCCTGGGCCCCCCGCGGCCGTGGGTCTTCTTCCTCTATAGTTACACCCCTGGTTAGGAAAGGGATTAATCATGGTTAAGGGAATAAATTAGTAATTGATTATGAAGAAGACGACAGAACTTTGGGATGTGGGACAGTGGTGTAACTTGATGGGACCAAGCACCCCGCAGTGAGATTTTTTCGTGCATCATGGGCCACCCACCACACCCCTATACTGGTCCCCATATAGAGGAAGTAGTCCTGGGCCCCCCGCGGCCGTGGGTCTTCTTCCTCTATAGTTACACCCCTGGTTAGGGAAGGGGTTAATCATGTCTAAGGGAATAAGTGGGTGATCACAGAATTTGTGTGTGGGGCATTGGTTAGTAAGGGTTAATCATAGGTAATGGAATAGGAGGGAGACAGAACTTTGGGATGTGGGACAGTGGTGTAACTTTATGGGACCAAGCACCCCGCAGTGAGATTTTTTTCATGTATCACGGGCCACCCACCACACCCCTATACTGGTCCCCATATAGACGAAGTAGTCCTGGGCCCCCCGCGGCCGTGGGTCTTCTTCCTCTATAGTTACACCCCTGGTTAGGAAAGGGATTAATCATGGTTAAGGGAATAAATTAGTAATTGATTATGAAGAAGAAGACAGAACTTTGGGATGTGGGATAGTGGTGTAACTTGATGGGACCAAGCACCCCGCAGTGAGATTTTTTTCATGTATCACGGGCCACCCACCACACCCCTATACTGGTCCCCATATAGACGAAGTAGTCCTGGGCCCCCCGCGGCCGTGGGTCTTCTTCCTCTATAGTTACACCCCTGGTTAGGAAAGGGATTAATCATGGTTAAGGGAATAAATTAGTAATTGATTATGAAGAAGACGACAGAACTTTGGGATGTGGGACAGTGGTGTAACTTGATGGGACCAAGCACCCCGCAGTGAGATTTTTTTCGTGCATCATGGGCCACCCACCACACCCCTATACTGGTCCCCATATAGAGGAAGTAGTCCTGGGCCCCCCGCGGCCGTGGGTCTTCTTCCTCTATAGTTACACCCCTGTTTAGGGAAGGGGTTAATCATGGCTAAGGGAATAAGTGGGTGATCACAGATTTGTGTGTGGGGCATTGGTTAGTAAGGGTTAATCATAGGTAATGGAATAGGAGGGAGACAGAACTTTGGGATGTGGGACAGTGGTGTAACTTTATGGGACCAAGCACCCCGCAGTGAGATTTTTTTCATGTATCACGGGCCACCCACCACACCCCTATACTGGTCCCCATATAGACGAAGTAGTCCTGGGCCCCCCGCGGCCGTGGGTCTTCTTCCTCTATACTTACACCCCTGGTTAGGGAAAGGGTTAATCATGGCTAAGGGAATAAATTAGTAATTGATTATGAAGAAGACGACAGAACTTTGGGATGTGGGACAGTGGTGTAACTTTATGGGACCAAGCACCCCGCAGTGAGATTTTTTTTTTGTGTATCACGGCCACCCACCACACCCCTATGCTGGTCCCCATATAGAGGAAGTAGTCCTGGGCCCCCCGCGGCCGTGGGTCTTCTTCCTCTATAGTTACACCCCTGGTTAGGGAAGGGGTTAATCATGGCTAAGGGAATAAGTGGGTGATCACAGATTTGTGTGTGGGGCATTGGTTAGTAAGGGTTAATCATAGGTAATGGAATAGGAGGGAGACAGAACTTTGGGATGTGGGACAGTGGTGTAACTTGATGGGACCAAGCACCCCGCAGTGAGATTTTTTTCGTGCATCATGGGCCACCCACCACACCCCTATGCTGGTCCCCATATAGAGGAAGTAGTCCTGGGCCCCCCGCGGCCGTGGGTCTTCTTCCTCTATAGTTACACCCCTGTTTAGGGAAGGGGTTAATCATGTCTAAGGGAATAAGTGGGTGATCACAGATTTGTGTGTGGGGTATTGGTTAGTAAGGGTTAATTATAGGTAATAGGTTGGATGTGGGGCAGTGGTGTATATTTATGGACCACCCTCCATACCCCTATGTGGGCCCCCCTTTGTAGAGGAAGTAGACCACTGGCCCCCCGCAGCCATGGGGGTCTGCTTCCTCCATAGCCATGCCACTGGTGTGGCCCATTGGTTAGTATTGGTTTAATCGTGGGTAAGGGAATAAGAGGGTGATCCAACTTTTGCATGTGGGGCAATGTTTAGGAAGAGGGCACCCTGCAATAAGATTTTGCTTGCATTGCAGTTCATCCGTGACCCTTCATGTTGACCCCCTGAAGGAAGTAGACCTGGGCCCCCCGCGGCCACAAGGTCTCCTTCCTTTATAATTACACCACTGGGGTGGGGAACTGGTTAGGAAAGGGGTTAATCATAGGAACGGAAACAAGAGAGACACAAGTTTGGGGTGAGTGGGGCAGTGATTAGGAAGGGGGAAATCATGGTGAAAAGGTGAGAGACAGAAGTTAGGGGTGGGTGGGAGCAAGGCTATCTTTATAAGATTTATACTCACCATAGCTCAGACTCCTAAATGATCTTACCTTTCTTTTTCTATCCTTTAGAAGTTACAGTTAGAGATCCCGTGTGGTGCTGGCATCAATGGTAGAACCAGCTGACATTCACAGGAGATGGTTTAGCGTTGGTATAGCAGGTGGATTGGTGGTTCTGGGGTGCAACGTGCCATAGATGGTACAATGTTATGGGCCTCAGGTTGTTACAGGCAGTAGCTAATGATGTTATCCCACATTATAATAGAGGTGATGCCTTACTCCTGCCAATTCCAGCTGGGATCCACATAGGAGAAATTTTTCCAGTTGGTTTCCTCATTGGAACACTGAGGGGAGAATGCTGGCTGGTATTCATGAAGGTCGTCTGCTGATGGCTATGAACAAGTTAAAAAAAGTGCTTAACCTTTTATACAGCGTTGTATAGTTTCATTTCCATTGCTAATGTTTTTAGGGCTGTGACACAAGGGGAGATTATTCGCTGCGCCACAAACCTTCCTTGTCGCGGGCGACTTACCTCCCCACAATGCCATCCCACCGGCTAGAATGTAAATCTCCGGTGGGATGGCATACACGGTGCCGCGATTTGCCGAAGTTGCTTTTAGAGGAAACTTCGGCGACTTCGGCAAATCGCGTACACTACGTATGCCATTACTGGCGATTTACATTCTAGCTGGTGGGATTACATTGCGGGGAGAATAGTCGCCTGCATCAAGGAAGATTTGTTGCGTGGCGACTAACCTCCCCGTGTGTCACAGCCCTTAACGTAGATTCATTATGATTAATTATGCCCCTTAGCCTTCTGAAATACCGATCATATATACCGGCATATGTGTAAAATCTTTATAGAGAAAGCAGCCTTTTAGCTTCACAGAGAAGAATACACTCCCTTCTTCTGTTATAGGGATATGGGAATCAAACTAATGAATAATGCGGTCACTTAGGGATTGTTAACTGCAAGGAAGAAAATGGCTAAGCCAGTTGTCTGGTGTTATTATGGAGCTGACCTACCCTCTATCCCAATAACAGCAGGGATCCTAAGCCACTGGGACAAACTCTTTGTCTTAACACTACCAGCTCCTATCACTGGTAAATATAAACAGCAGTAAATTATCGGGAGGCCCAACTTGATGGCTAAATTTGGATCAAAATGTATGATTGATGTTCCACCTGGACATCACTTGAACAATGGAAGAGTAACTGTTACAACCACGTTTTCATATATCGATAACAAAGGAGAAGAACTCAAGAGTAAAAAAGGAGTAGTAGCGCCCCGGCAGGATATTACTAGATTATTCATTGGTTCAGCGCACAAATTTACCATTCCTGGCTGGAAAGGAGGCGTCAATCTTCGGTTTTCCAGATCTTCCCAGTTTATTGTGCTGTAGAAAGCATGCTCCCTGATGTTCCCATTCAGTCCAAGCCGCTGAGTCTCATCATTCTCCAAAAGCTAAAGAGAAAAATAGTCCTTTATTTAAATATTGCAGATATTATGCTGGGTACCGCCTCCCACAAATAGGGGTAATAAGAATAACAAAAAGGAAGACTTTCTCTTTATATCTTAAAAATCCTTTATAGAAACAGTTCTATTGTGTTTTTGACAAGAAGGACTTGACTCAGTCATACATGTAACCATCAAGAACTACATCTTCTCATACAAACTACCAGTATTTTAATGCTTACAGAACTAAACTCCTTCTCAAAAATACTCCTGCTGGGTATACAGGTATCCCTGTAGGGGCTCAGGTGGGTGCATAGGCTGTACAGACTCTTTCTTAGACATTTCTGTACTGCGTATGCGCCCAGCTGGAACCAGTGCAGATGTTACCTGGAAAATCTGAAAAAGATGGTGAATATTTTAAAGAAGGAGGGCCAACATGTAGCAAAAGGATAAAACAAATTTGGACCCTGTAGACATTTTCTCTTACTTTGTCCGTTTAAAAAGTTTGCACCAGGGACACCTTTCATTCCTTCTTCTCCCAGTTTTCTATACACCTCTTCCCCAATATCGCTCAAATACCTTATCAAATGTTAATGTTTGGTTTCCTTTTTCCTGTTAATTGTTATCAATCACTTTTACTGTTACTTCAGGGTTAATAACCAATAAAAATAAAGTTATATAAAAGGTCATCATTACAGTAATATGAAATATATATGTGCAGACCTTTTGAGTTAAAAATGGGACACAAATGGGACCTCTGATACTTATGTATACCACAGCTATATACAATATTAAATACACTGCAATTCCCTTATGTATTCCTCTATTTAACTGCTGATATTTACCTTTGGCAGGAGGTCCAGCATTTCTTCGCTCATATATTGTGGGTAATTAGGTGTTCTCATTTTAATCATAAATCGTTGCCTAAAAAGGCTGCCTGAATGTGGAAAAGGCAATTCTCCTGTGGCCATTTCATACATTGTAGCCCCAAATGACCACCAATCCGCTCCTGCGTTATATTCTTCGCTCGATAGAATCTTTAAAGAAAATAATAAAAACAACTTAATTGGCTACTTATATTTGTGACTTTAATATGAAAACAAGGGTAGATTGGCATTTTTCTCCATAGGATTGCTGTTAACTGCTTCTCATTACTGTCAATAGGAATCACACTGCTGCTTATGGTATAGCGAGGCAATTCTTGCAAATAACCTGGCATGCCTTTTTGCTCTAACACTGGAACAACTGAGATATGACAGGAAGATACTGGTCTCTCCTCCCTACCACATAACTTTTCCTCCATCTCAATAATAGAATGTTAGGAAAGCTGTGTGACCCCTGTGTCAGAAAGACTTTTGGTACCCATTAGGTTAGAAGGCATTTATTTTGCTCAGTAACAAGTGCTAGATAGCGCAAGAATTCCCAGAAAGAATGGGGTGAGGCTAAACTCATAATTTGCTTCAGCTCTCTTAATGCATTTGCCAAACTGTTGACATAGGTTTAGGCACTTTGAACATCAAGTTTTAAACAGCCCAAGATTGCAGCACCAATGTGCCTTAAATTACCCCTAATAGAATTTAAGTATCTAAATGACCCGTCATTGCATTGTGCCAGCACTTGTTAGATGATGGTTTCCCATGGCAGTGGGATCATCTAAGATGCTAATGCTATTCTATAGATTTTTTTTATACAAACCTTTCATCCTTATGTATGTATGTATGTATGTATGTATGTATGTATGTATGTATGTATGTATATATATATATATATATATATATATATATATATATATACACTAGGTATATATTGTAAATATTAAAAACAAATTATGTCACCTCTGGTGCCCGGTATCCAGGGGTTCCTGCTAAGCCGCTCGTCTTCTTCTTGCCAATGAGGCCAACTTCAGCAATGCCAAAGTCGCAGATCTTAATATGGCCATCTTTATCTATCAGTATGTTGTCCGGCTTCAGATCACTGTAGGCGGAATATTAGGAACAATTTGCAATCGGATAAATGTACATAGAGTTTTGGGAAGGAAGGTAAGGATTTTCTAAGACGTTAAAGGATGGTAAAGGGCTACTTTAGAGTGTCTTTATAATCACATATTCTTAAGGTCACTGTCTTAGTGGTGGCAGGTAATTTATTATGTATTGCTGAGGAATACAGGAGATTATTTGTGGGAACTCTTGTCAGCTATGTAAAGGAAATAGAAATATTGCGCAGGGCTTCTTTGGCTCTTTTGAAACTTTGCAATGAGCTAAAAATTAACCACAAAAGAAGGTGGCAATCCAAAAGATCTTAACAGCTCTTGGTTATGGATCCCACAAAATGCTCTGTGCCACAGCAAGAAATTTAGAGTGTAGCAGTGATGAACTCTGTCATAGGAACCTTTGGTTTCCTGGATCTGCCCTTAGGCCAATGGCGTATGGGGAAATATCATGCAGTATGAAAAGCTGCAACAAGCTTCCTAAAAACTCCAGATTAGTAGCTGCTACCTGCATCTGGCTAGAAAAAGACTTGGAACATTTTATTGCCCACTTTTTCATATGCAGGCAGGGAGGACAAAATGCTGAAAATAAATGTACATAGAATAATAATCATTCTAACCCTGCAGGTGCAACTGTAGTATTGTGCATATATGCAATACTGAGCAAATTTAAGTGCAATTGCATCAGTATTTGCCTGTGTTTTGTTATCTGCCAGTAAGTGAGAAATTAAGTGGGCAACAAAATCCACCGTGTGCCACTGCCCTTATAGATTTCTTTGAGGGCGTAATAGAACATTCTACACTTTAGCAATAAAACTTTATTATAGTTGACAGGTCGCTGCTTCTAATCCCGTCAGTATGACATAGGCCTTATGTGTATAACTGAATGACTGTATGTGTATAACTGAATGACTATATTTAATAAACTGACATCTCAAAGCATGTTACAAGACCGATCTGCTCACAGTGAGTGGAATCATGATAACAGTGACTAGTTTAGTTTAAAGAACACATTAAAGGTGTAACACAACATATTGAGATTTTACTGACCGATGAATGATTCCCTTGGAATGCAGGAACTGGAGGGCAACCACCATCTCAGCTGTGTAGAACCTTTCCAAAAAAGAAAATAATCATCATTCCTATATCTCATCAATTTCTCATCTCTCTTAATAACAGAAAAATGCACTAATTTGTGTATCCATTGGTGTATAGAGCACAAGGGCAAAAACTTATTTCACTTATTAAAGGGGCAGTATATCCCCTTGTTCAACATGACTGCAGGTTGTGCTTGTGGGGAACTTACTTTTTGTCTATTGTCTAACGAAAAGTTCTGTGGTTCTTATTATTTATTGAGCGGAACAGGGCAAACATGTTTGGCCCTTGCAAGGAAGAAGTAAAACTCAACCCCCCTTTTTTTACCCCAATATATATTGGTAACCCTATCTTAGCCCAAACTACATTTTCCGGCTAGTGATGGTAGAACATGAGTTACCCTGGTCTCCTTTTCCCAGATGGAACCTTGTAATATGAAAGAGGAAGAGAGTGGGTGTTGTGCCACTATACCCCTCTGCTGCAGTAATAAACATATAACAAAACAATTGATATGGTAGATATATAATGTTACATATATTCAAAGCAGAGTTTAACCCTCACACCACTATGGAGGCACTAGGTAGGTTTAAGATACACTTTTAGGTTGCCAGTTAGTGGTCCAGATCCCCTCCAACAGGACATTTTAGGAAGTATATACTATGCCAAAATCCCTTCAGGGAATCCCTTGCCCTCAGGGAGCCCTATCTGTAGCTATAAATCCTTAGGTGGAGCACAACGCTGCTCTTTCTAGCTATGTCTCATTATCTTACCTTCCTAGAAGATACTCCAGACAAAACTAGTCCATTATCTGAATAAACCTCATTCATAGGGCCCCTGTTCCCTGGCTTTATTTAGAAGGGTTTTCCCTCTATGACAGGACTCTTGTAAAATTGGGCCTTGTAAACACCAGGCTCCCTGGCACATATCCTCCAGTATTAAAGTGGTCACTAATTCTATGGGCCAATAACAAAGTTTCCACTTAGGTAACTTAAATACATTACCAGGACCTAGCAACTAGGGGATTAAATACAGTATATAATATAGAGTGATCTCTTGGGGGAGAGCTAAAAGCTCTAAAAAAAAATGAAAAAAAAATGAAGTATTGCACCTGTTTTTGTACTTTTGTACATTTACCCTGGAATTGTCATGTCTGCCTGATAATACTCACATGATGCTTGACATTGGTAGTTTTCCTTTGCAATCAATCATATCCCACATGGATTTCCCACTGCAATACTCCAGGACAAAGAAGGCTTCCAGCTGGTAAGGACAGATTAGGGGAATGTGAGACATGGGACACTACCACCCACAAATACAGCTGGCAATAAGATGAGATTCAAGGTACTTGCTTAATGATAAAACCATCCCAGATAACTTGCGATGTCTGCAGTGACCTCTTCTCCCCCCCCCCCCACCCTGCTGAACTGCACCACACACGGCTCCAAATAAGATGCAGAGCAGCGCTGTGGTCTGGTGGCTGCCATCTATGGCTGCTTCATGGCATCTTCCCAGCTCTCTGACTGCGATCATTGAATGGCACCAGCTCTTTGCCATACACTACTTTGCTGGGAAAGCAGCCATAGAATGCATCAGCCAACCCTGCTGCGCTACTTTCAATTTTAGTAACAGGGCAAATAGGGCAGTATTAGGGTAATGTGTGGTACCTTTCAGGAGGTGGGTGGGAGACCTCTGCAGGGGACTAAAGTTATATAAATAGGTTCATATATTTCAATGATAAATAATATCCCTGTAATACACACCATGAAGGCACCACTACTTTACACTAACGTGAATTTATTGACATTGACAAAGTAATTTTTTTGGTGAGTACTTAATGACGATAAGGTCTGGGAGTGCCAAGAACTAAATCTCAGACACACACATACAAAAGAAACATACATATACACATACAGTATGGTTACCTCTGTTTGCAAAACTGCATAAGAATGGCTTAAAAATGCACATCCTCTGCTGATCTTCAAAAAATAGGCCTCTTTAGTGATGGTATAGGTGTTGGTCTTTGCAGACTTTTTCTTCAAGACCTTTATTGCTACCAGCTGTTTATTTGGTCTAAAAGTAGCCAACATCACCTAATAAAAATAAGAGAAGACATTTAATATCACAGAGTCTCTTGTAGAGATAAAATAATTCCATATTTAATAACTTGGAATATACTTCGCTCACCTGGCCAAAGCCTCCTTGTCCCAGCTCTGAGTGGAACTTATAGTTGTTGATATCCAGGGGATCAGGTCTTTTGATGTCCAAACAGGATCTCTTCTGTATACTTCCACCTTGTTAGAGAAAAAAAATCCCATTAGTAGCTCAATATCACATATAAACTGTACATACTAGTATATGTTTAATTTAATCAACAAGTATACATATGAAAAACAAAACATTTATATTACATTTATAACTGATAGGTATTACTTACCGACTTACATGTATGGCAACTTGCAACCTCATTTTAAGCCCCAACGGCCAATATACATTTGTGAGAGGCAAGATGCAAACAACAATTGTACTATAAAGCGCCACATTTATTCTACTTTGCACCGTAACTCTCCTCATTTGTTCACAGAGCTCATAATAGAGTTGCGCTTCTCTATCTCTGTAAGGGTGAAGACACACGGAGCTACTAGTAGCAGCTCCTTTTTCACGACTGCTAAACGCCAGAAAAAAACCTGCCAATACTGAGAACTGACTCTGCAAATATGCTCTACATGGCAAGTAGCTGTTACTAGTAGCGCCACGTGCCTTTACCCTAAGTGGATCTGCCTGTTTTTCTAAATGTTGCATTGAGGAGCAGTGGGATTTTAGCAGCACAAGGTATATATAGAAATTGGCAGTTAAACTTGCTGTTAGTTATTAGCAAATGAGGCAAAGGGTGAAGGGGGACATATAGGGAATAATAAGGTATATTCCCTGCCACACATAATAAAGATTCAGATAGGTAAAATGGCTCCTAATAACATTTACAATAAAGTCTTTAAATATGATGGAGACTTGGCAAAAGTGCTTAAAATTGCACTGAGCAATTTCCCATTTAGTTACAATGTACTGTATGTGTCTATTAAATATATACAAACAGTGCAGTGTTGTTTCCTCACCTTCTAAGGGGTCTTCTGGGCTCCTTGGTCTTTTATTCCTCTCGTCCTTTTGCTCCGTGTTTCTTTCTTTACAGCTTTGTTGACTTTGCTTTTCTTTCTGTCCTTCTTCAGATTTTCTTGTAATGCTCCCATCCTCACTGGTCTTCTTCTCTGCTTGGATTTCCCTTACCTTCTGTTCTTCTTCAGATCTTCTCCTATTAATGCTCCCACCCTCACTGGTATTCTTCTCTGCTTGGCTTACCTTTTCTTTCTGTTCTTCTGCAGATCTTCTCATTTTAAATCTTCCATCCTCGCTGCTCTTCTTCTCTACCTGGATTTGTTTATCTTTCTGTTGTTCTTCAGATCTTCTCCTATTAATGCTCCCATCTTTAGTGGTCTTCTCTGTTTGGCTTTCCTTTTCTGTTTCTAACTGCCCTTCAAGTCTTCCCCTCTTATTTCTCACATCCTCGCTTGTCTTCTTTTCTTTGTGTTTCTCTTCACTCCTTCTTCTTTTAATGCTCCTATTCTGAATTTTCTGTTCATTTCCGCAGCTTTTGTTATCATTTTCTGCTTCTTTCTTTTCTATCTTCTGACTCCTTTCTTTGCTCCAATTCTTGTTGGGCTTCTCTTCTCCAAAGCTTTTTGCTACATCTAATTTCTCTCCAGATGGACTCCGACTCCTTTTCTTACTCAAACTCATGATGGTATCTTGTCCTACACTGTTTTTTATAAATTTTATTTGCTCTCTCTCGCTATTTCTATAATATTAATACTCGCTGATCGAAAACACTCCCTCTTCTACTCCCTATCCAAACGTCAGTTGGTCTGAACCCAGCAAATGGCAGTTAAGCTATTGTGAGGCATGTGACCAGCAGCAGTGGCATACAGGGCATCAGTGGCGTTACCATGGAGACATGCATGAACTAGAGAGCTGAAGACATACAAGCCTTTCTCCAATGCAGAAGAAAACTTTCTAACAGCAAAAAGCTCAAGTTGCCCAACTTAAAGAATATAAAAAGACCAGTAACAATATGTGCCAGCAGAGCTTTAATCTATGAATGATTTTTATTTGTAGAATGCTAGGTTATAAAGACAATGCTAGTAATGGAATATGAATAGGGGTGTGACCATAATATATCACATCATACGCTTACACTTGTCTAACCGCGTAGTTTTTTAGGAGCTACCTGTATTTATACCTCCTAATAGGGGTGCAGCAGGGGGTGTGATCTGGATCAAATGGAGCATGGTTTGGATTAGGTTGAATCGGGCACGGACTGGCCAGAACAGCGATGTGTCCAGAAATCCCCCTTGTACACTTCGAGGCACTTAATAACATGAATGAATGCTCAGGTTATTTATGGGCTGACTCAGGGTAGACACAATACAAACAGTATATATATATGTATATGTGATCTCATTCAAGGATTCTATGCCTGTGTTTGTTCCACAGTCAAACAGTGTTAGCTATAATAACCAATTTTGGAAGCACAAAAAGCTGTATATGTGGGTGCAAACCATGGGCCGGGTGCAAAATGCAAAAGTATGTAAAGTTCTAAAGTTAAGCAGAGATTTCCATAACTACCTATGCAATCAAAAGGAAGAATGATCAGACAGTTTTAAAGCAGTATTTTTAACTGCAATGTGATTTTATTTTATGTCATAATGTAACTGCAATGTGATAATTAATTATAAAGTATAAGGGCACGGTTGATAAAGGGCACAGCCTGAAGCACGTAGTTTGGTATCACTTCTACAATAAAATCACATTGCAGTAATAAATACTGCTTTAAACTGTCTGATCATTATTATCCTTTTGGCTCCATAGGTGCACAGACACCTTTAGTATCGGCAGCAGTCACAAATATGGCTGAGACCAGGGTTTTATTTTTTATGTTCCCACTACATTAAAGGCAGTATACTGTGTAAAGCAGGGACGTAACTATAGAAGAAGAAGAAATTGTGGTGCCAGGGGGACCCAGGAGTGTAAGGGGCCCAGGGAGGTAAACAAAACAGGGATCCACAAATCCATTGGTTACTCGAGAGTAAAATATTTACAGGTTTTGTGAGTTTTTTAGGAGCTGCACCCCATAGCACTTAATTGTACTTTATAAGGTAAACAAAACAGGGATCCACAAATCCATTGGTTACTCGAGAGTAAAATATTTATGGGTTTTATGAGCCTTTCAGCAAAATCCAATAAATCTGTTGATTCTTCTCTGATCACTTTATTGTCTATATATTCCTTTCTTCATCACCTGATATCTCTCTCTTTCCTCATGTTTAAAATGCCTTTATTGCATACATCTTTGTGCATTCCAGCTAATGCCCTAAGATTTATGCAATAAAGGCATTTTAAACAAGAAATATTAATAGTGCTATTCTAAACTGTATTTCATCTGGATATACCAATGGGAAGTGGCCCATGAAAGATCTGAAAATTGTTCGTTTTTTATATTTTTCTTTTAATCTGTATATTTTGAGCTAGTGGTACAACGTATCTTGGTTTTATTTATTTTAAGTACCAAATTTACTCCCTACAGTATAAAATATGTATTTTAAATGTGGAGATTTGCATTCTGAAAGCAAAACAGACTCTTTTCAAATAGGTGTCAGCAAAGAGGAAAAGCTGCATCACAGCAATCTTCCATAAAAATGGAAGTTTATTTAGTTTTTTTTATACAACTAGGCTGAAATACCTATTCATTTCTATACACGCCTATAATACACAAGGGCCATGAATGTCCTGTAAATTATATGCTGATAAACAGTGCTTAGTGATGTCATCGGTTATAATCAGGGTCGGACTTGGGCCCACCGGGGCTCCCACCCCAGGCACCCTGCAGGTGCCCCCGCCGGCTACCTCCCCTAATCCCCCCCCAAGGGCCCCCCTAACCCCCTGCAGGGTCCCCCACCCAACGTCCTCTCCTGAGCGCATAAATTTAATGCGTCGGGAGGAACGGTCAGGCGTGCCGGCAAGGGTCGGGTCTGGGTCGCCGGGCCCACTAGGATTTTTCCAGGTGTCCCGGCAGCCCAGTCCGACCCTGGTTACAATCAGTGCTTAATGATGTAATTTCTTTCTCAAACTTGTGTATTATAATAAATAATGTTGCTCCTGTTGTAAAATATGAGGATATTAAAAGTCACCTTGGAGTTCCTTGACCTGTATAAACACTCTCCTTCGACCATGTGCCTTTTATATGGTTATGGAACTCCTTTGTAACTTATAATATGCATATATTTTACAGTGTGGGTACATTATTCTCTATATAACTTGTGTCATAAGGCTATAGTAATAGTATGTAATGATTTAATACCAATGGTTTATATCCTTTATTTCTGGTCTCTTATGAAAGTTTCAGAGAGATCTAATGTGATGGCGGGTCTGTGGCCTCCATTAAAGTTGGAGTGCTGCAATAACCACTTATTTGTTTTACATGAATAAATACAAAAGATCCCTGAGGTATATGAAACTGCTTTATCAGTTTAGAAGGTTCACCAGGGAATGATGTTTTTTTTTTTTTTGTTTGTGTTTTTTATTTTCTAGGCATCCGCCCTTACAAATGTGAGATCTGCAACAAGGCATTTACTCAGAGGTGTTCCCTGGAATCTCACCTTAAGCAAATCCACGGGGTTCAGCAGGGTTACGCTTACAAACAACGCAGGGATAAGCTCTTTGTCTGTGAGGATTGTGGCTACACTGGACCCTCCCAAGAGGACTTGTACCTACATGTTTATGATAGCCACCCAGGAAACGCTTTCCTCAAGAAAACCACCAAAAAACTGGCAGCCATTTTACAAACCAAAATCACATCTGTTCTTCAGATAAAGTCCACAGCACAAGAAGAGGTGGAGGCAGAGTGAGAAGACAAACGGTGCTTAGACAGATGTTTACAGAGTTTATTAACTTTATGAAACCATTTTTTATTGCCTATTTTATTGCTTTTTTTTAAAGTGGGGAGATTTCTAAATTATACAATGAACTCACCGTGGTTGGATATCTTTTTTTACATTATGACAAATGATTGGGCCAAAAAATGTATTCAAGTATACATTTTTAGAATATGATTATCTCGTGAATGTGGTATGAACTGTACAATTGTATAGCAGTGTAAATAAATATATTAGCCCTTAAATTGAAGTATAATGCTAGTAGGTGCCTTTCTCAATAATACTGAGTAGATTTCTTATTTCACATGGGTTACAGTTTGAATTTTGTGATAAAATGATTGCTGTGTTTTCCCTGCCATCCTCTTGATACATTTAATCCAGTTCACACACATCTGCTTATTTGTGGGAGGTGAGAGCATTATGTGGCAATGCAGTGCATCCCTGTGGCAGTCGTAATGCCATCAGACAGACAGAAGGACCTGCAGCACCACATTATTTCAGTCAGATCAAGAATAATTTCCCCTTTTATTCCTATGGATATAAATTGATTCCCACTTGCAGCGGGAGACCAAACACTGAAGTGCGTGTGGCCTTATACAGGTGGAATAGGCATTTTGTGGTGCATCTGGTACATAGTGCTCACCGCTTATTTCAGTGGAGATAATGATATGGCATTTCTGGCAATAAAGTCTGCTCCATCCATATTATAACATCCCAATATTCCTACATTCATGTGCTTATGGGTGAATATATGTTTTTATAACATATTTATATTGTGTGTAACTGACTCACTGGTTAATGCATAATTTTGTTCATGGAATATATATCAAAATATTACACACCTGCCATTTCTTATGGGAACATTTTATATTTTATCTATAACTTCCTTCTAAAAAGAACACTTACAAAAGAATGTCCTATAGATGCTACTGGCGGAATGAAATATGTATCTTGCAATAATAATAATATCAGAAAGCGCCTTTGTGTTTACTTGTACATCTAGCAAGTGGCGAAAGTTTTGGGGCCCTGCCCCCCGCAGTTTTTTTTTTCGGGACCCCAACCAAACACCCCCGCACCTGGCTGAAATCATGGGCGGCACCCACGACACACAAAAATTTGCGGGTGACCTCTGTGGCCGTGGGGTCTGTTGTGTCTGTAGTTGTGCTACTGCATGTAGTGGTGGGACAGACGCAAGTAATCACCTGTTTATTCAGTGGGTTGACAGCTCATTAATATGCATGGTATTAAGCTGGGAATTAATTACTGCAACAAACATTCATGCTATGTCACACATGAGGTTTTCGCCTCCAACTAAAAACGCAGATACATTATGTAGCATTGTGTATTCAGTCACAGAGAAAATATCACAAATGACATTAGCCTGAACGTGGCTTTGGCAGCAGGTAAGAATGAAATGATAATACTAAGATACTGGATCTCCCCGCGTACCCCTGCCCTAAAGAGGGCACACAAGAAAAACTATTAGCCATTCCAATATGCACATCTAAAGACAGAAAGGAATATACCTTTAAACACTGCCTTTTGTGCTACTTATATTACTGAGACTTTTCCCAAAAAGCTTGCAAACAGAAGCCTGCGGTTCCACTTCCGGCTGGTTTCTCTGCAGGGAAAAGGCCTTTATATACCCAATCCAGCTATCTACATTATAAATATACTCCCAGTGTTCATAGGAAATTAATAATACTAGAACACATCAGCAACATATTCTAATGCCTGCGCTTGGGCTGGTTTACGCTGTTTTACTCTTATTCATAGTAACAACATATTTAGACTAATTGCTGTTAATAAAGTGAATAGTAGCATAAAGGCTTACTCGAACCTAAAACTGGCAAGGCCACAGTCATTATTAGGCTGACTAAATGCATTTGTGGCAGTAGGATTTATATTTATTCTCTAATACAATTTTTTTTTTCAATTCTTTATTTATTTTTTGTCCATTAAATTACAGCCTTATAAACTGAGCTAATACAGCAAAAACTGGCAAGTCATTGCTAAAAATCATGACAAAGGGTACAAATGCAAATGTTTGGTGATATTCTAACAATATACTAATCAGAATATCACTTATGTCAAAAAAGATTTTGCTGTATAGAAAGTTGCCCTATGCAAACAATATTCTGTCCCATCAACCCCTGCAGCTCATAAGTTGAAAATGTTGGTCCACCCACTCAGCGTTGGACTGCTCCACTAGGGTATCAGGAACGGTTCTAGTAGTCCCCCTGCTCATCCAAACATTTCTCATTGTATGTCTATATCAATATGCAGTCAGTGTTTACCATTGTATGGGCACCTTAAAACTAAATAAAGACAAAAACAGATGCAAGGGGTTTTAGTAAAATATCTTTTACTGTTCAACAGTTATTACGCTGAATTAATTAACAGGAAAACATTAGGGTATCATTATTTTTAAAATGTATGTATAAAGTTCCAACACATTCTGCAGCCACTAGCTTGATGTAGTTATAGAACAATATGCCACGAATATATGCCTTCACTTTCTTGAACAGCGAATCACAATCAGAGGGAACTGTGAAATCTGCAGCCGTAGTTAGACAATTGGGAAATGGGTTCTTATAGGCAATATACATAAAAATAAAGGTTAAGTAAATCAAAGTTCATAAAAATGCATACAAAATAGATTACCATGTAGCTTTTATTTTTTACGTCTAGGTGACATGGTGACTTATACACTGAATTACTTACAATAAGGACATTTATCCAACAGTAAAAATAGAGACCGCCACTGTCCAGCAGCTTTCTATTTACTGGTCAAAGGGTTAAACTGAGAATTCACCCATTGATAAGTATGCCTGTACAAATCCTCTAAATGTTTCATACAAGTGCATAGAGGGTAGCCGAATTTCTAGCAACCTGTGTCTGCCACTGCAGGCTCTCATATTGCAAGTGGTTGGATCCGCTGTCTGTAGGCGCCACCTATAAAGTACAGATGAGATGTTCCTCCCTTTCTGCATATTGTATTTCATTCACATCAGGTCGAGGTGTATGCAGGGGCAGTAGACTTTAAATGCGGGACCTTAAACAAAACATGTCACTGCCATGTCCTGTTGTCATTGCTGTTTCTCCTCCTCCTTCTTCTTTTTATATTCTTCTAAGCTTAGCAGCCACTTATTCCAGAAGTGCAAACAAAGATCTGTGTCCATGAAATGCATATGGGCTGGGGAACCATCTTTGTACGCCACCACTATGAGACCACAGTTGACCTGAAATATTAGATTTTATAAAGTAGGTTAGGATATCTCAAGGCTCTCTCTTAAGACTGGATACAAAACATTAAAAAGAATGTCTATTGTAATTTTGCAATACATTTAACATTTATTTAGACAATTAGAAAACATCAACCATACCAAAAGGACAGAAGAACCTCAGTGCTCCATAGTACATGAGCTCCATCTTCTTTATGTGTTTTGCATCATTGGATGCTTCATCAGAGAATCTAAGGGACCATGGAGAACTGAGGGACCTCTATCCTTATGGTATAGCTGATTATTTGGAGATCTGTATACATTTAGGATTGTTTTGTGCACCAATAAACATTTTAGCTGTGAGACTTTGTATTACTAAATTGTTATTCAGGGTCTGGGGCAGTATTCCCACAGGTTTCAGGTGGCTTACTCTTAAGTACTGGTTATAATTTATTGTTGCAATGTCTGTACCAAGCAATTAACAGGGGACATGTCTTGGGTTCTAGCACATAATACAGACCTGCTTCTTTAACATTTCAGAAGAGAAACTGACTGTGTGGATTATTTCTCATTAGGCTCCCCCTTAACTCACAATAACATTACAAACATATGAGAATATAATAGTCACCAATTTATAGTTCTGAAAATGCACTGATACATTATTCATTTTATAAAACTGTATATTTATAGGCTAGGTCGCCCATCAATGTTTTCAGCCCCCAATCATAGAAATATGCATATGAGATATTAAGCCTAAGCCATCCCTCCTATCCAGAATGGTGAAGCAGAAAGAGACCTCCAGAAATGAGATAGCTTCTGTGTATACTTACCTGAAAATTATAATTATTGTCATGATTTATTGCTCCAATATAAGCTGCAATTTGCAGTGGATTATCAAACGTGTCTCGTATCTGAAGTCTTATTTTCAGAAAGCTTTAATGAAAATACACACAAAGAAATTTGAACACAAGGCATGCAGTTAAATTAAAAAAAAGTTGTCATTAAAAATGAAAAACCTGCTCAACTGTAGAAATATCTTCTCAGTGATGTTCAAACATGTAATAACCGTTGTATACAAATGAGACAAAGAAGAAGGTGACTAAGCAACCATTCACCAATTACAGGTAGAACATCTAAGGCATCTTCTCAGCTTAGTTTAGTCAGGAAAGAGGGCCTAATTTTCGTGTATGCACTAGAGAACTGCAAAGCCAATTAAATTTTTGGACATGCCCACAAATGACTTGCAGATATGCACAACCCAATAAGTAAATGTTACATCCCTCACGATCC
Organism: Xenopus tropicalis; assembly: GCF_000004195.4. NCBI lineage: Eukaryota > Metazoa > Chordata > Amphibia > Anura > Pipidae > Xenopus > Xenopus tropicalis. Next base: position 37,953,571 of record NC_030681.2, on the reverse strand, counting down.
ATGGCTTACAGGAAAGTGGGAGGGGGGGGTCACATAAATGAACAGTGGCTTAGGGTATATATATATATTTATTAGGGTCACAAAGACATGTAAGCATTCAAGAGGCCACAGGGTAGTATGCATTGCATCTTAACATAAATTTAGTCAACTGATTTATAAAACCCCCTTTATGATGGTTAAAAATGTTTGTTAAGTATACAGATATCCATGTCAGACCCAAACTCTCCCCTTTAACATCTCCTATCAAAGACAGGAAACAATGTATAATAAATAGATGTGTTCTGATTCTGACGAACCATTTCCCTGCCCCAAGAAAGCTGTCAAAACTATTCAACTGTGGGACTTTCAGAAACCTCAACTTATTGAATCAGACTCAATAATTAATGTTTAAATGCATTAACAAATTCATTTTAAATTCATTTATAAATTCATTAAGTACAATGGTAAGGCACCAGTTGGAGGAGCATGATGTGCATGAATGATCCCTGCTGCTCCCCAAGGACAGCACAATGGATTTCTCTTGCGGTATGCACCCTTACCTATAAATTGCTGAACCTGGACAACACCACTTACAATCCAAGGGAGAAGATTACTTGGCTTTTAATGTGCCTCCCCATTCTCTCTGGATACAACAGTACTGGCAGAACATTAGTTAGGCGAGGGGGGGGGGGGGGGTCTTAAGGATGAACATTGTAGCTAATGCTGCCATCTCCAGAAAGAGCAGGGGAGAGCAGCAATGTTTTTAGAATAGATGGTAGTTTTCATTGAATGTACAATATTTCTCCCATTACCACCTGGTGTACTGTGTCTCTCACTGTTGCTCAGGAAGTCACAGAGTCCCTGGATATGTAACATCTATAGGGTCCCATGGAGCAATACAGGGTTATGGGAGATAGCTTCTCAGTACAAGTGAGGGAAACCGGGGTACTTGGGAGATAGCCTCTCAGTACAACGGTGAGGGAAACAGGGTTATGGGCGATAGCGCTCAGTACACGTGAGTGGAAAACCGGGGTAGGGGGATAGCTCTCAGTACAAGTGAGGGAATACAGGGGTTAGGGGGAGATAGCTCCTCAGTACACGTGAGGGAATACAGGGGTAGGGGAGATAGCTCTCAGTACAAGTGAGGGAATACAGGGGTATGGGGAGATAGCTCTCCAGTAACAAGTGAGGGAATACACAGGGTTATGGGCAATAGGCTCAGTACAAGTGAGGGAATACAGGGGTAGTGGGCCATAGCTCTCAGTACAAGTGAGGGAATACAGGGGTTATGGTGAGATAGCTCTCAAGTACAAGTGAGGGAAATACAGGGTTATGGGAGAATAGCTCTGCAGTACAAGTGAGGGAATACAGGGGTAGGGGAATAGCTCTCAGGTACAAGTGAGGGAATACCAGGGGTAGGGGGGATAGCTCTCACAGTGAGGGAATACGGGATGGGAAGCTCAGTTACAAGGGGTAGGGGAGATAGCTCTCAGTACAAGTGAGGGCAATACAGGGTTAGGGGGATAGCTCTCAGTACAAGTGAGGGGATACAGGGGTAGGGGGAGACTAGCTCTCAGTACAAGTGGAGGGATACAGGGGTAGGGGGATAGCTCTCAGTACAAGTGAGGGAATACAGGGGTAGGGGAGATAGCTCTCAGTACAAGTGATGGGAATACAGGGGTAGGGGATAGCTCTCAGTAACAAGTGAGGGATACAGGCTAGGGGAGTGTAGGGAGATAGCGTCTCAGTAAAGTGAGGAATACAGGGGTAGGGGGGATAGCTCTCAGTACAGTGGGGAATACAGGGGTAGGGGAGATAGCTCTCAGTCACAAGTGAGGGAATACAGGGTAGGGGAGATAGCTCTCAGTACAAGTGGGGAATACAGGGGTAGGGGGGATAGCTCTCAGTACAAGTGAGGGAATACAGGGGTAGGGGAGATAGGCTCTCAGTACAAGTGAGGGGAATACAGGGGTAGGGGGGATAGCTCTCAGTACAAGTGAGGGAATACAGGGGTAGGGGGGATAGCTCTCAGTACAAGTGAGGGAATACAGGGTTATGGGAGATAGCTCTCAGTACAAGGGAGGGAATACAGGGGTAGGGGAGATAGCTCTCAGTACAAGTGAGGGAATACAGGGGTATGGGGGATAGCTCTCAGTACAAGTGAGGGAATACAGGGGTATGGGAGATAGCTCTCAGTACAAGTTGATCCAGGGACTGGCCCAATCGCCATCTTAGAACATTACAGCCACTGTCCACATATGTCTAGAAGGTTTACCATTTACTGGCATTGGATTGTGCATGTTGTTCAAGTTCAGCAACAGCTTTCTATCAGCAGAACCCCCCCCTCAATTTTTTTTTTTAATTTGTTTAAGCATTTGTTTAAAATCTGTTTGGTTCACATAATTACATTAGCAGGCAGCTCAGTAGCATTATTATTATTTTTAAAATGAATTTAACCTACCAAGTAAACTGAGGAAAAAAGTATAGAGGATTAAACTGTATCTGTGTCCCTGCTGCTGTACAGCAACCTGTGCTTTCAAATCAAAGTGCTCGTGCAGCCAGGCAGCCAGCCAGCTTCACATGAACGGGCCGGCTCTTTCTTTGTGGTGGCGCAGCTTCTGCTTTCTGTGCGCACTGTGCACGAAAACAAGCACTGTAGGGCGCGCCCGCGCCGCGCAGAATGACGTCATGACGCGCGCGTGACGTGATGACGTCACCAACAAGGAAGTACATGCGCACAGAGGGAGTTGGGGCGGCCGGCAAGATATTTCATTATTTTATGCGCCGCAGCCGCTGCCTGCCGGCCGCCCGCCCGCCCGCCCGCCACAAGTAAGAATAGGCGCAGCGCCCAGGTGATGTTAGGAGCGCCTATTTGCCGCCCCTGCCATCTTGCCGCCCTAGGCCCGGGCCTTGGGGGCCTCTCCCAAAATCCGGGCCTGCAGCCATTGACACCTGATATTTCCCCTTGTGTGCGCTTCCATTCAAGTGAATCAAAGGTGACGGGACAATTTAGACTGCCTTATTAATTAGGGCATTGGCAAGGAATGATATTTTTGAATGCCCGATAATACCCTTCTTTAGTAAAGTATTGTAATCGCTTCAAGCACGTCAGTAGAAACACATTAATGCTCACAAATGTAGTTGTTGATTACAATGTTTTATAATGGAGGGATATTTTCAGGCAGTACCCCCTAAAATTACCCTGTAGAGCTCTGGGATTAGTTGTAGAGAAGGTTTTCTTATTTTCTGCTCACCTATATGCCCCCATCAAATTTGTGTTTAATTTGTGCAATAGCAACATTTATGTGTGTGTGTAATTAAAAATTTAAAGGAAAGCTGTATTTATTTTTCCTCCAGACCAAACTGCCCAAGAGCCCTGATTTTTCTGTAACACGCTTACATGAAGATTTTATCTGGCTACACGACTCTCTCATTGAGACTGAAGACTATGCAGGATTGATTGTAAGTATTCCAAATGAGCAGCAGCCTTGAAGTGCACTGAGCATTACATTGGAATGAAAGCGGTTGTTTCTGAAGGGCACATTGCACAGGGCACTGTTGTTGAGAGAGCAGCTTTAAGATAAAGGAATGTTACCCACTGCTGACCAAGTGTATCCGTGCATTTTCCTTACTGTCTCCCTTCTGTCTGTAGCTGCTTTTTTGTATAGTACAAATTACACAATTCTGCCTTGTTAACTGCAGTAATAATCTTAATGTGTTTAGTCCATTAGTGAAATAGTCTTTACATTTTTACATTATAATTTTACATCTTTACATTTTCTTTAACCTGAGTGTAGCTTTTTCCTGTGTAAAAATCACTGTTCCCTGTTCTAACATGGTCAGACTTTAGCTGTTGTAATGGACCGTTCCACAGAAGTAGGAACCAGTGCAAAGTCTGCTGATGAATACAAGCAAAATTGGGTCATAAGTCATCCCAATTTTTCATTTGTGTGCCAATTTACCACAGGGTGATCTGCCTGTCCCTTTGCTGGGGCATGCAAACAATGGCACAGTTTGTTCAGAAATGGGCTAGAAGTATTTAAAAATCTTTGTTGTTTCCATCTTTTGTTTTTATGGCCCTAAAGTGCAACACTTTATTTTTTTTAACTAGCTTTTTTTCTTCATTTCTTAACAGATTCCCCCAGCCCCAGCAAAACCCAGCCCAAGATTTTGATGGGCCCCGAGAAAAAATGCAGAAATTGGGAGAGGGCGAAGGTTCCATGACTAAGGATGAATTTTCCAAAATGAAACAGGAATTGGAAGCGTAAGGACTAATTTTCCCAATGTGTTTTTTTCCTGAGAAACAGGCTATATAGACAACATCTGTTGACTCTGGCATTTGTCAGATTAAAGGTGTAGTTCACCCTAAAGTTAACGTTTTAGACAAAAACTAAACTAAGATAGGATATGGAGCATTGAATAGCTAATTCTGAAACTCCCATTATATGTCTCTGCAAACAAGCTTGAATGGAGAGTGTGTGTTCAAATTCACAGGGTTTATTGTTCATTTTCAGGGGCAGTGTTGTGTTAAGTTAAATGGGTACTTCACCTTTAAATTACCCTTTAGTACAGTGTAGGCAGTAATATTCTAGGACAATTTGCAGTTTAAAACATTTAGCTTTCTGTCCATTAGCTCTCAAGTTTGGAATTTCAGCAGCATTCTGGTTGCTAAGGCCCACTTGCCCCTAGCAACAAGTTAGTGGTTGATTAAGCAACAGGAATATTCGAGGGCCTGAAAGGATAAATTAGAAAAAGTAACAATAAAATTCTATCCTTATTGCAGCATGCAAATGGATCACCGCCATTTGCATGCTGCAAAGAGGCAGAAGACAAGGAGAAAGGCAAAAACTATACTTTGCGTTACTTTGGCTGAGAATATAGCCGAGGGATCAGCTAACTGCAGAAGAACTTGGTCCAGCTGATCAGAACACCGGTGCTCAGGGTTCTGTGTTGTGCTTGAGGCCCAGGTGTATTTGCTTTTAAATGGAAAGGAGTGTCATAACATAGATTCTTATATAAAACATCCCATGTGCTACAAGGATGCCAAGATTGTTGAAATCATGGCCTGCCTGCTGTGAAATGTAACTGGCAGCATTCTTGTCCAGCCAATACCCCTTAATGAATGTAGACCTGGACTGTAATGACATGAAATGTATTTTTAATGAAGAAGTTGATGTTTTCTAGGTGCTATCCAGTTGCACTCTGCCTGAATTGTAAGGGAATCCCCTGCCGTTGACGTATTGTTCACTTTCCTCTCGCTGTGCAAATCTATTTGTCTTTCTTTGTATTGAAAAATTCTACCATTTCTGTCTCTTTCAAAGAAACTGAGGCATTTGTAGTTCTATGTGTTACGTCAATAAAGAAAGGAAAGTACCTCTACTGTGCTAAAAGCACTCTGTTTTAATGCAGTAACAAGCATTACATATATAGTATCTAAAGTATAAATTTCTTACATATATAAAATCTAAGTATTGCTGTTACTTCCTCTTTAAAAGAGAAGGAAAGGTAAAAACTATGTAAGCTTTATCAGAAAGGTCTATGTAAATACAGCCGTAAGCACTCCCAGAAACACTGCACTGAGTTCTCTGTCAAAAGAAACAGGATTTGTTGTCTCTTTGTTTTCCTGTGCCAGAGACACACAGCTCTCTCCCCTCTCCTTCTCCCCCCCTCCCTCAAGAATGCTAAGAACTCCCTCCCCCCCGTAGGAATGTGGATCTAAGCCAATCAGCAGGAAGCTTCCTCATAGTCTTACAAACTAAGCATGTACACTGGTCTTGGTCTTGGTGCAAGAGCGAGGCATTATGGGAACTTTCTTTACAGAGCTCATCGTATTTTTTTCCCATGAAGCTTCTGATCATCTAAACGGGAGAATAATGGGGAGACCTAAGGGCACTATTAAGAGAACTGAAGGAATGCCTGCAGCTGGAGATTAACTCTTTCTTAGCCTTTCCTTATCCTTTAAGACCCCACATAACTTATAATAGAATTAAAGCTATGAGTATACATGATTTTTCCAGTCACTCTATTATTGTCATACATACATATGCCATACATGCATAGCAGAGAGTATATATGTATTAACTCTCAAATCTTACTATAACTAAACTTCATATGGGTCCCTCTATCCGCTGCATTGAGCCACATTAGGGCAGCCCCCCTTCAGTTTGGGAACTGGAGGGGGGCTGCCATACATCTCTGTGAATTATATTTTAGAATAGGGGGCGTATTTGTGTGCTTCTGAGAACTAAAACTGCACAATGATTGGTTTATTTGGCAGACACTATTTAACAGATGTTGTTATTGGCACAAAGCAGAGTTGATCTTTAGTTACCCATTCTTTTCTCTACAGTTTTGTGTGGAGCTGTGTCTATCCATTCTGCAGGGACCGGGGATGCCTGCCCATGCATTTTTGGAATGTGTAGTTCTGCCAGGTGTTTACATCCGGACACTACTGGGCTGCCAAGCAGTGTCCTACTTTAGCTTCTCATATCAACCCTTTTTTTTCTCTTTTCTGTAAATTGAACTTGCATTTCACAAGTAAACAAGTCAGATCTTGGCTAGGGCATACACATAGCATACCTGTAGTGGAAAAATGTCTAAATTTATTAGCTATGTTTTACAGCTGTGACTTTAAAAGAGATATCTGCCTGCTGTTGTTGGACTTCAGCTTTCATTAAACTGCTTTCAGTATATTTCAAATAAGGGGATCCGGTTTACATTTTTTTTTTTTTTACCAAGGCCTCATATTTATTGCTAAGAGAACCCCTAGTTTGCAGCCTTGTTCCCCAACCTGTGGTGTAACTAATGCCATAATTTCATAGTATTCTGTACTAGCTCCCGTTCATATGAATACATGCAACGTATTAGTAAATAAGTGCTTTAGCCACGCAATAATTTCTACTCTCATTCTGTACCATTTAAGGTAAAATATATTCATGATTAGCCATAACTGTCAATGGCAGTTTGGGGCTTAGGAGAACCCCAGGATGGTGTTTCTTTCTCTACATCCCAGAATCTGACATCCTTTGTTGTGTTTGCAGTGAGTATTTGGCAGTGTATAAGAAGACTGTGGCAGTGCATGAAGTTTTCCTGCAGAGGATAGCATCGCACCCTATTTTATGCAAAGACACCAACTTCCACATTTTCCTAGAAATTACCAAGATGTGAGTGCTTCTCCTTTTTTTTGGCAGTGTTTTTGTTAGTACAGTTCAGTTCACAGTTCAGTAAATCCTATATTATGCTTGCACTTCTGCACTTTCCTACCCTTATGTGATTCAAGTACTTTACTACCAGCAAGTCATACTGACACCAATTCAAAGATACTTTCTGGCATTTTGTCCCCTACATGGGCAACAAAGTGTATGATGTGTCATTGCCCTAAAGTTGAAATAAATTACTTGTGCATATTAGCAGTTGTATAAATTAAAGCAGGCCGTATATTATGAGATCTGCTCATTTGGGGATTTTGACAAAAAAAGCAGATATTTCCCCAATATGCCCACCTCAAGGTGGACAGATTTAAGCTGGCAATTCTGCCCCTCCAAACCAATTCTGGGACCCTCTATCCGGCCAGATGTTGATTGGAAGTTTGATTTTCCCTAGGATCAGCTAGGACTTAAAGCCAGCCTTTCATTACAAGATCCACTTTTTTGGTGAGGTCCCCAAACTAACTTATCTTCCTTTATGTACTCTGGATATAAAAAGACTACATGTCTCTGCAAAATGGCAGCTTTTTCTTAAATAAAAAAATAAACGAAGATAAATTCTGTCAGAACATAATCAACCTTTATTGCAAAATTGCCATCTATACGAAAAGATTGAAAAGAAATAAAAATAGTTTAATAAAAAATAAAGGAAAAAATAAATCCTACAAAAACCTGGTTGCATTACTGGGCACACCCACTAAACTAATACTTGGATGAAGCACCTTTTGGTTTCATTATAGATCCCCCTTTTATGAAGCCAATGCTTTGTTAATTTAGATGTATGCTTTGAGTTTTTACATAGTTAAAAAAAAGACCAGAGTCCATCAAGTTGTTGTCACACTAAAAGGTAAAGTTCCTCTTCATCTTCAGCTTTCTAGTAGATGCTTGAAGGTTTTGTGACAAAATAGTCTGATACTTGGAGCTATTCATGATTCCATTCACCTTGACTAAAGCATGGGTTCTAGCTGATGAAAGGTGTTTATTTTTCATTTTAAGAACAATACAACATATACAGACATTGGCTACAAACAATGTAGCTGTTAACTTTTGCAGTCAAATTAGCAAGGTACAGTACAAAGAATTGTTGTTGTTTTATTGTTTCATATGTTATAGGTTCATATACATTTACCATAGCTTACTATCGGTCTGGATTCAATCATTTCTATTAGATGGTAGTTACGCTTTAGATTTGCGGGTTCTGCTTGAGCTTAGTTACTAGAGGGGGGTTCTCGGTATAGTTAGTGTGGGATTGGCATCTAGCCATGGGGTCCATATCTTATCGAATTTTTGTGGGGTGCCTCTTGCTAGGTACGTTAATTTTATAAGTGGCACTGTTTTGTTGATCATCGCTACCCATTCTGCTATTGTGGGTGCAATAGGACTCATCCATTTCATGATAAGTAATTTTTTTGCGTAGAACAGTGTTGCCCTCATTAAGTTTCTGGGTTGATTTTGTGGAACTAGCTCGTCTATCAGACCTAGGAGGCATACTTCTGGGGTCCTGACTCTAGGTAGGATTAGTTGTTCGTTGAGATATTGTATGATTCCAGACCAGTAGTTAGCTATGTGGATGCAGTCCCATACCATATGGATAAATCCTGCGTTGACATTGTGACATTTAGGACATTCTGCATTTGGTGATCTGCCCATAGCTTTAAGTCTGGTTGGGGTGATATATACTTGGTGGTAGAATTTGAATTGTATAACTCTATCTCTAGTGGCTATGAGAAAATCGTATATGTGGTCCGTTGCTTCTTCCCATTGCTCCTCGTTTAGTTGTGGGAGTATCTGGTTCCATTTCGTTTTAGCTTTATCAAATGGGGAGGGTGTTACTTTCAGTATAACTTTGTACAGTTGGGAGAGGAGTTTCTTCCCTCCCGGATCCCAGAGTCTTATTTCCCATGGGGTTGAGCCCGTGTCAATTGTTAGTGAACCAAATTGCGCTTTGAATACGTGCCTTTAATTGAAGATATCTATAAAACTGCAGGTTTGGCTTCTCCAATTTCTCTTTGAGTATATTGAATTGGACAAAGTTACCATTAATTACCACATCCGAGAGCCATTTTACCCCATTGGCTGGCCAGTATTGGAAATCAGGCAATTCCTTAAAGTGTTGTAAGTTAGTATTATTCCATAGTGGCATTTGTAGTGAATGACCCTTGATGTTTACTCTGTTTTGCTTTATCAATTTAGCCCATGCTGTCATTGGGGTAGTAAGTACTTCTGGAGGAGGTATTGTGTCCCTCTTTTTCCTATACGGTGCATTACGGAGTGCTTCAAATGAACCAATTAGGTTCCCATGTAGTGCTGTGAGTGGGTTGTCAGGATCTGGGTTGAACCAGTTGTGCAGATAGATTAGCTGGCTAGCTATATAATATAGTTGCATAGTGGGAAGTGCTAGTCCACCTAGTTGATATGGTGCTGTAAGTGTGCGCCATCCCACTCTCGGTGCTTTGTTAGCCCATATAAAAGAACCCAGTACCTTATTCACTTGGTTAAAAAACTTGTTTGTGATGTACAGTGGTGTGAAAAACTATTTGCCCCCTTCCTGATTTCTTATTCTTTTGCATGTTTGTCACACAAAATGTTTCTGATCATCAAACACATTTAACTATTAGTCAAAGATAACACAAGTAAACACAAAATGCAGTTTTTAAATGAGGGTTTTTATTATTTAGGGAGAAAAAAATCCAAACCTACATGGCCCTGTGTGAAAAAGTAATTGCCCCCTGAACCTAATAACTGGTTGGGCCACCCTTAGCAGCAATAACTGCAATCAAGCGTTTGCGATAACTTGCAACGTGTCTTTTACAGCGCTCTGGAGGAATTTAGACCCACTCATCTTTGCAGAATTGTTGTAATTCAGCTTTATTTGAGGGTTTTCTAGCATGAACCACCTTTTTAAGGTCATGCCACAACATCTCAATAGGATTCAGGTCAGGACTTTGACTAGGCCACTCCAAAGTCTTCATTTTGTTTTTCTTCAGCCATTCAGAGGTGGATTTGCTGGTGTGTTTTGGGTCATTGTCCTGCTGCAGCACCCAAGATCACTTCAGCTTGAGTTGACAAACAGATGGCCGGACATTCTCCTTCAGAATTTTTTGGTAGACGGTAGAATTCATGGTTCCATCTATCACAGCAAGCCTTCCAGGTCCTGAAGCAGCAAAACAACCCCAGACCATCACACTACCACCACCATATTTTACTGTTGGTATGATGTTCTTTTTCTGAAATGCTGTGTTACTTTTACGCCAGATGTAACGGGACACGCACCTTCCAAAAAGTTCAACTTTTGTCTCGTCAGTCCACCAGGTATTTTCCCAAAAGTCTTGGCAATCATTGAGATGTTTTTTAGCAAAATTGAGACGAGCCATAATGTTCTTTTTGCTTAAAAGTGGTTTGCGCCTTGGAAATCTGCCATGCAGGCCGTTTTTGCCCAGTCTCTTTCTTATGGTGGAGTCGTGAACACTGACCTTAATTGAGGCAAGTGAGGCCTGCAGTTCTTTAGATGTTGTCCTGGGGTCTTTTCTGGCCTCTCGGATGAGTTGTCTCTGCGCTCTTGGGGTAATTTTGGTCGGCCGGCCACTCCTGGGAAGGTTCACCACTGTTCCATGTTTTTGCCATTTGTGGATAATGGCTCTCACTGTGGTTCGCTGGAGTCCCAAAGCTTTAGAAATGGCTTTATAACCTTTACCAGACTGATAGATCTCAATTACTTTTGTTCTCATTTGTTCCTGAATTTCTTTGGATCTTGGCATGATGTCTAGCTTTTGAGGTGCTTTTGGTCTACTTCTCTGTGTCAGGTAGCTCCTATTTAAGTGATTTCTTGATTGAAACAGGTGTGGCAGTAATCAGGCCTGGGGGTGACTACAGAAATTGATATTGAAATTGAAAATTGAAATTGATAAACCACAGTTAAGTTATTTTTTAACAAGGGGGGCAATCACTTTTTCACAGAGGGCCATGTAGATTTGGAGTTTTTTTTCTCCCTTAATAACGTAAACCTTCATTTAAAAACTGCATTTTGTGTTCAATTATGTTATCTTTGACTAATAGTTAACGGTTTTTGATGAGCAGAAACATTAAAGTGTGACAAACATGCAAAAGAATATGAAATCAGGAAGGGGGCAAATAGTTTTTCACACCACTGTATACCGGGGAATTGTGTAATGGGTATATGAATTTGGGGAGGTAAATCATCTTGAACAAATTAATTCTCCCCCAGAGCGTTAGTGGTAGTTTTGCCCAATGTACCACATCATTCTTAAATTTGGTCAGGATTGGCTCCAGGTTTTTTTCATAATATTTAGATAGGTCCCTAGTAATGAAGTACTATTTTAGATGAGACTGAATGTGATTGGTTGATTCTGAATGCAGCTACATCCTATATTATTAATAGGGGTGATTAGTAATGAAACCAGGATTTTGTATGATTTTTGCTTTTCCTTTTTTCAACTTCTTTGTCTAGATGGCAATTTTGCAATTGAGGTGGAATGCGTTCTGACAGGATTTAACTTGGTTTCAATTTATTGAAACAAAAACCTGCCATTTTCAAGGAGTGTGTAGACTATTTATCCAATATCCAATGTACCTACTAAAGGTCAAACAATCTGATCACGATGATTGGGGATACAGGGTGGTGGATACAGGGCGTCGGAGCAAGGACTGCTTAGGTGAGCTGACATGGCCCTCAATCCGACTGGAAAATCAAACCTGCTACATCAACATCTGCCAGATTTTCAGAAGAGGGCCCTATACACAGATGGTCAGGCTGTCTGAAGGGGCCAATTCAGCAGCTTAAATCTGCCAGTGTATGGTACAAGCTTATTCTTGTAGATTTCTAAGGATATAAGATATATGGAATATAGTGCTTAACTGAATATGACCAGAACATCAGTAGGGATCCAGCAGGACTGGACTGGCAATCTGTGGATTCTGGCAAATGCCAGAGGGGCTGCTGTAAGATTCCATAGACAGTCACTATTTATTGGGCTGGTGGGGGGCTGTTTGGGCCTCTGCGTTCTTGAAATGCCAGTGCCTGTTTTGAAACCCAGTCTGGGCATGGGTTCCCATATCTGTTCCCTCATCTTCTTTTGTTCTTTTTTCTCATAGTTAAGTGTAAGGAGGAAGAATATAAAAGAAATGTTTGGAGTCTTCTTTAAGAGCATGGTAAAAAGTGCAGATGAGGTTTTGTTTTGTGGAGTAAAGGTGAGTGCTGTCCCTTGAACACAATGGTTATTTATGTGTCCCCCTCTAAGATGGGGAGGGCTTAAAATGTCTGATATGACTTAAATGCTGAAGTTTTAACGTTTTAGCATTGCTGGACTTAAAGGTAGCATCCTGGAGACTACTCTACATTATGAGGTGTATTTATTAACATTGGAGACAAACATCACCGGTGATGTTTCCCATAGCAACCAGATCAGATCTTTTCTTTTGTTTTCTGATGTGTAGGTAACTGTTCAAATCTAATTGCTGATTGGTTGCTAGCATTACTGGTGATGCTTGTCTCCAGTGTTAATAAATACCCGTGATGCTCGCTTTCATCTTGCAGCACCAGATATAACAAACAGCAGAGGGGCACTTGCTGTGGGTTACACTGGTGCACAGTCTAGTACTTGTCATATATTTAGGTAGGGATGCAAGGAATCCTGGATTTGGTTCAGGATTTGGGCAAATCCAGGCTTTTTTTTTGAAGAAGAAGAAGAATTCGGTTAAGGCCGAATCCACAGTCCTGGCCTAACCGAATCCAAGTCCAAGTCCTAATTAGCATAAATTAGCATGTGCTAATTAACATTCGGAAAGGGTAAAATGGTCAGGTGAAATTTATTTATTTATTTATTTTAACCCCTTCCGATCCTGATTACCATATGTTGATTCGGTTCGGGATTCGGCCGAACCCAAAAAAGTGGGTTCGGTGCATCCCTAGTTTGATTATTTCACAAAAACTACTGGTACTATTCAGTGGCTTTGATAATGTGCCCTGGTGTAAAATTTGTGTTTTTTCCAATCTTTGGCGCCATCAAACTTAAAACACCAAATTTGTTACCAGCATCTTAATCTACCTGTATTCCTGTACCCCCCGGTGTGTGGCTCTTTAATACTGCATTAAAAAAAATACTGACTTCTTTGTGCTCCTGGGGCCACCAAGATTCCTTGAGCCCCAGCCTGTTAATAACCATCGTACAGTGATACCCCTGTCATTATCTGACAACAGCTTGCTTCAGAGAGCCTTTTATTAAAAGCTTCAAATGCACATTTTATGTAATTAGACAATCAATTTTAAAAATCGATTAGTTTTAAGGTTGTTTTTCTTCTACAAAGAAACTTGCTTTTTGATTTCTCTGTTGCCCCCTGTAGGAAGTTGACGAGTTCTTTGATCAAGAAAAAACCTTCCTGGTAAACTACTACAACAGGATCAAGGACTCGTGTGCAAAAGCTGACAGAATGACAAGAACTCACAAAAGTATGTGCGCATGGAACACAATTATACTTTGTCATTTCTCTTTGTTTTAAAGGAAAATTATATCCCCAGAATGAATACTTTCATGGGAAAACATGTTTTTTTTTCAAAATGCATCAGTTTAAAGAGCTTCTCCAGCAGAATCCTGCATTGAAATCTGTTTTTAAAACAGAGTTTTTTATATTTAATTTTGAAATTTCACATGGGGCTAGCCATATTCATAATTTCTCAGGGTGCCACAGCCATGTGGCCTGTCCTTTGATAAACTTCAGTCACACTTTACTGCTGAGCTGCAAGTTGGAGTGATGTATCCATCCCCCCCAGTAGCCGATCAGGTGAACAATGGGAAGGGAGCAAGATAGCAGCTCCCAGTAGGTATCAGAATAGTAAGAAATACAGGTCCAGCTTGAGACTCCTCGAGTTACGTAGGAGAAACAATAGTTTATCTGAAAGGAGCACTGGTTCCTTCTGAAAGCTCTGAATCAGGCACAATGCACTGAGATGGCGCATACACACCAATATTACAACTAAAACAAAATACATTTGTTGGTTCGGGAATAAAATTTTAAATGGTAGAGTGAATTATTTGCTATGTAGGGTTTTACATATGAGCTGTTTTATTATATCTTTAGGATTAAAGATGGACAAATCATTATGCTTGCACTAGGTGGACCTGAAATCTTTCTCTTTTTGTTTGCAGACGTCGCAGATGATTATATTCATATTTCGGCTGCCCTAACGTGTAGCTGAAGAGGAGAACACTCAAGTTAGAAAGTAGGCCATAGTTTGCAGCCTTAGGGAAAGGAATGTTTGAGTAGGAAGTTATTTGGAATACTTCCCGTTTGTTATGTGGAAATGATCCATTTTGCTAAGGCTGGGGGCAATGAGAAATCAGATATCAGGCAGCCAACTGAAGAGCACAAAGTAAAATAACCAGCCAACTGGATCGTACTCCTGAATAGAGCATGCCCCTTAGTGCTCATTTAGCAGCATGTGTGCCCCCCAGGGTTGCTGTCTGCACAGAGCATTTAATAAAAAAAAAAACTGGTGCAGTTATTTTTTGTTCCTTGCGTGGGGCATTGTGCAGGGCCCTTATATATCGTTTCCTGCCCTATTGGAGCGTGCAGGATCAGGTCCCTATTAATTCATACATACTAGGGGCAGTTTTTCAACAGGAGCCAATGCAGGGCTTCTACACATGAGGGTTTTCATGCCGAATGTTGTTCTCATCTGCGATCAGCAGTTCAGCATGATGCCTTGGGTACAGGAACAATAGAAAACAATGGGCTCTGGTAACTTAAACATTCCCGTGTGGTAAAAACACCTAAAAAGCAACAACATTGGAATGCATATGCAAATACTCCTGTGTAAGAGCCCTAACGTTTTAATTTGTTTTTGTTGTGTAGATACCTGGAGGAAACCCACCAAGACAGTTTACACTCACACAGACATTTGTGCAGCATATGCAGAGTATGTCTGTGAGAGGGTTCATCTTTAGTGGGGTCAGTGGTGGAGCAGTTAGTGAGAAGATGTGTTTAAACTGGGCCTTGACTGGCACTGCTGAATGGAGCAAGAGGGGAGGACAAGTCTGTAGCTTTTTATTAAAAGCAGTTATTCTAGGAATTTGCAATTGATCATGCATTTAAGAGGCAATGTAGAACCAGTAATTTCTTAAATGTATGCCCAGTGCAAAAAAAGTTAATTTTGGAAATAAAAAAACTAGTGCTCACTATCATTATTGATCTTTCAAAGCAAAAAGTCTTTAGACATTATATAGAGTGCAGCATCAACCACAACCACACCTGGACAGACCGATGCAGTCCCCGAAAAAAAAAATATGAAACTGAAATATGAAAAATCATCTGGTCAGACTGTTTAAATATTTCATGTTAAAAGTCTGAAACTTGGTTTGCGCTGTGGTTTGATCAGACTAAATTAAAACTATCTACAGAGACTCCCTCATGCTAAAATAAATATGAGTGTATATTTTGGCAGTAGTGCAAGTATATTAATATGAAATGAGATGCAAACGGCCAGAACAATTTTCCAGCATGAAATTTCCTCAGTTTTTAGAGACTTGTGTAACATTAGTGTTTATAGCCATAGACAGCTTCATTTCATTAGAGTGCAGTCGGAGTGACCTTTCCCTTTTCCCAGTTTTGGGTGTGTACAGCCTTGTGTTCAACAAATAAAGGCTCTGGCACACGAGGGAGATTCCCTTGTTGCGGGCGACTAATCTCCCCGATATGACATCCCACCGGCAAAAATGTAAATCGCCGGTGTGATGGCATATGCGCACAAATCATAAATAACATATATATGCATGTATATGTGTGTGTGTATATATATATATATATATATATATATATATATATATATATATATATATATAATATATTTAATACTTCCCTCAATTGCCTCTTGAATAGGCCTCATTGGCAGGACACTTTTCCACAAGGGAATGCAAGGCCTGTAATCATATCCTCCGAATCGTCAGAAAATGCCCTTTGAAATCATTTTGTGGGTTTAAAAAAGTCCAATATATTAGAAAATCGGTGCACTCCTCCATATTTTTTTTTTTTTTTTTTTTTACTGTTGAGTAAGCCTACTGCATCTTTCCTGTATCTGGTATATCTGCAGTTAAGAGAAATCAGGCAGTGGTTAAGGTCTTGGTATCTGTTCCTCCATTACATGCAGAGCAATTGTTCTGAATGATTTTTGATGTTCAAATAAAGTCATTTACTTTAATTTTGGGAGATGGCGTGAGCAGATGAGAGAGGCCACATAGCTCCCTCAGCTCCACTCATTCAGGCAAACACAAACAAATATATCTGTGGTAAATGCCTGCCGCTGTATTCACACTATTACACTTAGTGGTCAATCGCTGTTTGATAATGGGAAGACTTTAAACGCCCCATGTGCCAAAAACTGTATGTATGGCCAAGCAATGATAAATAAGTACAGTTGGTCAAGCAGGTGCATGCAGCAGAGTATAGTGTTAAGCATGCATCCATAGTTTATGTGTGAAGCATTTGTTTGCTTATAAAATTAGTTACTGCTTTGGTTTCTGGCACACCTTCCGGTGTTGAGGGTTAATGGATGAGCCCTGTGAAATAGAACAGTGTTTTCGATCTAGAGTTGCATGCATTTATTCAGTGTTTCTGGTTGTGTGTTTATATTTGTTTGAAAAACTTTCTAAGTAATATTTTTGATACTATTTTTCAGGTACTTGCTAAAGTTGGCCGAGTTGTTTGAAAAGCTTCGGGTGAGCTATATTTGTCCAACGAGTTTTTACGCTATCTCCAATTCTAAATCTCTTTTCCTGAAATGCACCTTCACAAGGTAGAGGAACTGTGTGGGTACTCACGGTTACATTCACTACAACAAACCTGCCAAGCTGGGTCTCACACTCTCACTTATTTTTGTGCCTGTATATGTAACCTTTTACAAAACCTTAGCAATAATCACTTATATTTTTCAAGTATTTCTCTGCAATTGTACGACTGCTGTTCCCATATGAGCCGGTTTCAGCTCAAAAACAACTGACATTGCAAACTATATCCTACTACTGACATTTAGCTTGTCAGCCTGGCAGAGCGCTATGGTTTAGGTGTCGGTTTGGCAGCAAAAGGCCCTAGTATCAGATTGACCTGATAGGATGCACCACTATAGTTTTGTTCTGCAGCCTTTGACTTTACTGGAAGGCTTACAGTCAGTGATGCCATTACAGGATTCTAAATATATAGGCACACTTCCCCTCCCATTTCCAACATACTGGGCTAAATATGCTCGTTACCAGTTTATCAGTTTACTAAGTAGGGCTTGATTGGCTGTGTAGGAGGTCCTTCTGGTATTAGCCCGCTCATGGTGAATCCAATCACTTTTCCCCTTGTTGGTTCCATTTTTTTCTTTAAAAAAATGCAACTATTGGGTGAACTTTCTAGACTACTTTTTACAGCCATCCTACTTTAATTTCTCAGTCATCCTTAGGTAGACTTAGATTGCAGCTGTGCAGTAGAGTTGGTGCTCACTGCAGGGATATCTCCCATCACTTATACGTAAAAGTTTATTAAGTAATATTAAGCCACACCCCTAAACCCATGCCTCTTCCTCTGTCAGTAGCACAACAAGCCCCCACACACCTTAGGGACCCCATTACTTCTATTTCCAAATGCAAACACCTGGGAGTTTGGAGTGGTTTGAATGAGAGACTTTTATATGAATAGGAGATGACCTGAATAGAAATAGAAGTTATACAAAGTAACAATAAAACTGTAGCTTTACAGAGCAATAGTTTTTTGGCTGCTGGGGTCAGTTACCCCTATTTGAAAGCTACAAAGAGTTTGAAAAAGAAGGAAACTAATTCAGAAACAAATAAATAATCAGAAATAAATAATCAAGATAACTTAAAAAGTTGCTATGAATTGGCCATTCTATAACATACTAAACTTTAAATTAAAGGTGAAACCACCCCGATAATGAATTCATTTTGAAAAGGGTATACTGCCGTCTCAGTCAGATAACAATGTTAGAACACGTGTTACATTTGTAATACCAACAATGTTTGACCAGGCACCCTAGGGCCCTCCAAGGCTGGCATATGCAGCTGCAGTGCACAAATGACAGATACTGTGCACTTCCTTGATTGCCCCTGAAATATTAGCTTCATCCACTCCAAATAAGCATATGTTAATGCATAGAGATTGCAGTGAATGCTGTCTTACTTTTGCCATTTGTTTTTCTATTTTATGCTTTCTCAGAACTAGACCCCAATGTGATATGTAGAATATACGTCACCCGTCCCATAGTAAAAGTTGGAAGATACTGACCTAGACTTCATGGTCAAAGCCAGGAGCATACAGGGCTGCTCGCGATTTTGTCAGCGAATATTGTAGAGTAACACAGTTCTCATTGGATTAGGATTTTGGCCAATGGAAGCAACTAGTAATCACTTGAGTGATCCATAATGCTTCCCATTGATAATATTAGAATGTGATATGCAAAGATTTGGCTATTGGATCACTTTGATGTTTTAGCTGTAGGACCCCGTGTGCCATTAGCCTCATTAACTTAAAAAAATCCACTTTTTAAAATACTTTTATTGGGACAATCCATACTTTGGTTAAGGTCAGAATACTGGCATTTACTTTGCTTGCAAACCCAAGAAAGCAGACAAACAGACAAAAAATGTTCCCTATAGTATGCAAATAACATAACATGCAATGCTGGATCTTTTGTGTGTTTCTGCACGTGTTATACAAGGTGTACACACTGCTTGTGTTTTACAAGTAATCACCACCCAAAGCTGCTGTTCCTGTTATTTACCAACTCTCATCATCTTGCCCTTTCAGTTCACAACTGGGTCGTGCAGTGAGGAGATTTACAGTTGTGAGATCTGTGCCAAAGGCTTTCAGTTAACGCATGCTCAATCGTCACCTCAAGTGTCATAGTCAAGTAAAAAGGCACCTGTGCACCTTCTGCGGGAAAGGCTTTAATGATGCTTTTGACCTATAAAGACACGTGAGGACTCGCACAGGTATGGACACATCAGTAGAACATGGTATTTCTTTGCTGCCCTCTAATGGTTGCTTTGGTGTATTGTAGATCAGTGCTATTTATACAGGTTATATTCTTTATGACTTTTCAATGGTTTAATTGAGGAGTTTCCAACTAAAATATTGTTATTCAGCCATTACATGAAATAGGCTTTCCTTTCCTTTCTCAGATTCCAAATACAGGTATGGGATCTGTTATCTGTAAATCTGTTATGCAGAAAGCAGAGACTCTATTTTAATGAAATAATTTATTAAAAGTGACTTCTTTTTTCTCTGTAATAATTAAACTACCTTTTAAATGATCCCAACTAATTGATACAATTCATGCTTATTTGTGGCAAACAATTCTATTAAGTTTAATGTTTAAATTATATTTTTAGCACACTTAAGGTAAAGAGATCCAAATTAAAGAAAGACCCCATATCCGGTAAACTCCAGGTCCCAAGCATTTGGGATAACCGGTCCCATACCTCTATCAGGAAGTGCATTAAAGCATTTTAAAATTAGAGCCCTCAGGAGTAATCGGCAGTTTTGTTGCTGGTGGAGCCAGAGACTCATTGTACTATATTAATATCTAGAAATAAATAGTTAAATGTCAGCCATTAATGAGTTACCTGAGCTTTGGAAATTACTGCTGAATATCCAGGAAGTGCAAACTTTGCTCTCCGTTATCAGCTTGCCTGCTGCAGCTCTAGGTGTGTATAAGGGCCGTGGCAGACGGGGAGACTAGTCGCCTGCCTGTAAATCGGCGGTGGGATGGCATATGCGGCGTCGCGATTGCCGATTACATTCAAGCCAGTGGGATGGAATATGGAGGAGATTAGTCGCCTGTGACAAGGTGGATTTGTCGTGGCAAGGGGGGGCAGGGTATGTATTATATAGGGTGTACCAGCACCCACTAATTACCTGGTGAGAGTATTTAGTGTTTATTTTGTTTACTGGTAACAGCTATGAACAACAGATTTTTAGAATCCAAGGAAGAATCTCATAAAGGCCTTTGTCATGCCAGGAGATTGGTACATGTTTCTTGTAGTTGCCACCCCTGGTAATTTGGTAAATTAAAGACAAAAAACATACCTGGCATCTTGTTGAAATTAGAAGGGTTCAAAATACAGTGAAATAGTGCAAGAGAAACAGTTACTATTTGCTACTTAAAAAAGTTCAGCAGCACAAAGATGCCAAATTTGAGGCGAAATGCAAGGGCAAGGAAACCCAAATTAACCAATATTTTGCCAATATTTTTTGGGGGGAGGGAGTTTTCTGAAGGAGTGCTGCATAACCATTTCCAGTCACCCTTCAGCATACATAGACTTAAGCCTGCGCATTTTCAGATTTCCCACTACTGTGCAGATGCAAGTCTAAAACTGGAAAAGTGAAGAAAAATCACAAAAAAATAATCTGATATAGAAGTTACTGGGGCCAGAGCAATTTTTTCTTAGTTGATTGAAAGAGATCAGGGCTAGATTAGACACTTGCACCCAATAAATGTAGGTTTCCTTGTCCTTTAGTAAGAAAAAGGTGGCTCTTCTACACTCAGGGTTACTGATAGGAATTTTGGGGACCCAAACATCAACCTGATCTTCACAATCCATCCCCCTCATCCTCCAAAGCTCTGTGCTAAACCAGCTAAACCCCACCCCTTATGTAGGAAGCCCAGTCCTTTCTGTGGCCCATATGCACACCCTGCTGGTACATGCCTACCCACGGGCTTAAACCTTTTATTGTGGCAAAACATAATTTTAGAAAACTTTTGCAAACGGAATATTTTCTAATTGTTTATAATTGCTCAAGGGTTTGAATACTATTGCAAGGCACCTTAGATGTTCCATAATTCCACTCTCATAAATGGTTGAATTGGCACACGGTTACCCATGTGAGCAGTAACGCCACGTCAAGGCTTCAACTCTTGTTACTGTCCATTCACACACCTATTCCAGCAAATGGCTCACCCTATCATTTGCTGCAATAGTTCCCTATCTGGTCCAGCACCTAGTGACAAACTGTCATGGGACCTTTCCTCTTCAGTAATGACTGAAAGGAACAATTAGCTAACTATCCATACATACATATTTAATTGGCTTTCACTCACACAGATCTTAGCTAATTTTATTTTGTTGGAGCAAATCACCTGGTTATCATAGGTGTAATGAGGGTTAAATCCCCACTGCTTGGCTAACCATATGATTTGCTGCAATGATTCCCTATACGGTCCCTATTTAGGTGTTCAGACGCATACACTCACTCACACACACATTGGCTATTTTTACTGTGTTGGAGCCAATCACGTTGGCAGCAGAGCATAGGTGGGGTTTATACCTCCGCTGCTTGGCTAACCATATAATCTGCAGCAATACTTCCCTAACCAGTAATGAATTTTAGAATATTAATACTAAGGAATCGCTGATGATGGCCCTATTTATGCTGTGATAAATAAATTACTAAAAAGTGGGGGTAAAGTAGCAGGCAGCATTTTGGTTAATCAAGCTCTGCCTGGTTTTCTCTAAATCTAAGTTTCCCTGTATTTTATGCCTAATATGGCCTGAGATATTTGGGCTTATTTTTACAGTGCCCTATTGTC
>NC_030681.2:37881654-37930791 GCF_000004195.4 Xenopus tropicalis | reverse complement strand
GTCAACGCGCCATTGTATGTTGGTGACAAGCGGTGTCTCAGGCCCCTCCTCTGTTCAGGGATGGTTTTTCCAGGTTGGCATAAATGGCCTCTTTCACACCTCTTTCAAACCATCTGTCCTCTCGGTCCAAAATATGCACGTTACTGTCCTCAAAAGAGTGACCTTTTTCTTTGAGGTGTAGATAGACTGCTGAGTCTTGTCCTGAGGAGTTCGCCCGCCTATGTTGGGCCATTCTCTTACAGAGAGGTTGTTTTGTCTCCCCAATGTATAAGTCTGAGCACTCTTCACTACACTGGACAGCATAGACCACATTACTTTTCATGTGCTTGGGTGTTGGGTCTTTCGGGTGCACCAGCTTTTGTCTCAGGGTGTTGCTGGGTTTGAAAAACACAGGAATGCGATGTTTGTTGAAAATTCGCCTAAGTTTTTCCGATGTTCCAGCAACATATGGGATGACTATGTTGTTTCGCCTGCTGTGTTCCTCCCTTCTGTTTGTAGGTCTGGTCTTTCTGTTGGTCTTTGATCAAAGACCAACAGAAGAGAGGAACACAGCAGGCGAAACAACATTGTCATCCCATATGTTGCTGGAACATCGGAAAAACTTAGGCGAATTTTCAACAAACATCGCATTCCTGTGTTTTTCAAACCCAGCAACACCCTGAGACAAAAGCTGGTGCACCCGAAAGACCCCAACACCCAAGCACATGAAAAGTAATGTGGTCTATGCTGTCCAGTGTAGTGAAGAGTGCTCAGACTTATACATTGGGGAGACAAAACAACCTCTCTGTAAGAGAATGGCCCAACATAGGCGGGCGAACTCCTCAGGACAAGACTCGCAGTCTATCTACACCCTCAAAGAAAAAGGTCACTCTTTTGAGGACAGTAACGTGCATATTTGGACCGAGAGGACAGATGGTTTGAAAGAGGTGTGAAAGAGGCCCATTTATGCAACCTGGAAAAACCATCCCTGAACAGAGGAGGGGGCCTGAGACACCGCTTGTCACCACATACAATGGCGCGTTGACATCCTTACCCCGGCAGTTTCACAACAGTTCACACTTCCAGTCATGTACTTTGAAGGATTAACACCTTCATCATGAGAATCTTGGTACCCATTGTGATTGGATCATACCCTTCTTACACCTGTCAGTTTCAGCTAACACCTAACTGAACAAGTTCAATGAACCATTGTGATTGGATGTCTGTGACTCTACTACCATCAAGAGTTTAAATACCGGGGAATTCCCTACCAGTCATTTGAACTGAAGAAGCCACTCGGATGAGTGGTGAAACGTTTTCAAGAAAAACTCAGAAAAGTCCAGTTGTTTTTTAGACTTAATTCTACCTAGATACTGTTATATCATAGACCTGGATGATGAGAATCTTCATAGACACCCCCCCCTTGAGATTTTTGTGTGCATCATGGGCCACCCGCCACACCCCTATGTGGGGCCGCCTGTAGAGGAAGTAGTCCTGGCCCCCCTGCGGCCTTGGGTGTTCTTCTTCTATAGTTACGCCCACTGGTATGGGCACTGGTTAGAAAAGGGGGTTAATCATGGCTAAAGGAATAAATTAGTAAATGGATTATGACTGTGGGGCAGTGGGTGTTACTCTATGGGACCAAAGCACCCGCAATGAGATTTTTATCATGCATCACGGGCCACCCACCACACCCCTATACTGGTCCCCATATAGAGAGAAGTAGGCCTGGGCCCCCCGCGGCCGTGGGTCTTCTTCCTCTATAGTTACACCCCTGGTTAGGAAAGGGATTAATCATGGCTAAGGGAATAAATTAGTTAATTGATTTATGAAGAAGACGACAGAACTTTGGGATGTGGGACAGTGGTGTAACTTTATGGGACCAAGCACCCCGCAGTGAGATTTTTTCATGTAACACGGGCCACCCCACCACACCCCTATACTGGTTCCCCATATAGACGAAGTAGTCCTGGGCCCCCCGCGGCCGTGGGTCTTCTTCCTCTATAGTTACACCCCCTGGTTAGGAAAAGGATTAATCATGGCTAAGGGAATGAATTAGTAATTGATTATGAAGAGACGACAGAAACTTTGGGATGTGGGACAGTGGTGTAACTTTATGGGACCAAGCACCCCGCAGTGAGATTTTTTCATGTATCACGGGCCACCCACCAACACCCTATACTGGTCCCCATATAGAGGAAGTAGTCCTGGGCCCCCCGCGGCCGTGGGTCTTCTTCCTCTATAGTTACACCCCTGGTTAGGAAAGGGTTAATCATGGCTAAGGGAATAAATTAGTAATTGATTATGAAGAAGACAACAGAACTTTGGGATGTGGGACAGTGGTGTAACTTTATGGGACCAAGCACCCCGCAGTGAGATTTTTTTCATGTAACACGGGCCACCCACCACACCCCTATACTGGTCCCCATATAGACGAAGTAGTCCTGGGCCCCCCGCGGCCGTGGGTCTTCTTCCTCTATAGTTACACCCCTGGTTAGGAAGGGTTAATCATGGTTAAGGGAATAAGTGGGTGATCACAGATTTGTGTGTGGGGCATTGGTTAGTAAGGGTTAATCATAGGTAATGGAATAGGAGGGAGACAGAACTTTGGATGTGGGACAGTGGTGTAACTTTATGCGGACAAAGCACCCCCGCAGTGGATTTTTTTCATGTATCACGGGCCACCCACCCACACCCCTATACTGTCCCCATATAGAGGAAGTATGTCCTGGGCCCCCCCCGCGGCCGTGGGTCTTCTTCCTCTATAGTTCACCCCTGGTTAGGAAAGGGATTAAATGCCATGGGTTAAGGAATGAATTAGTAATTGGATTTATGAAGAAGACGAAGCAGAACTTTGGGATGTGGGACAGTGGTGTACTTGATGGGACCAAGCACTCCCGCAGTGTTAGCATTTTTTGCATGTATGCACGGGCCACCCACCGACCCCTATACCTGGTCCCCATATAGGACGAAGTAGTCCTGGGCCCCCCGCGGCCCGGATGGTCTTCTTGCCTGCTATAAGTGTTATCACCCGCTGGTCTAGGGAAACGGTTATATCCATGGGTTAATGGGAATAAATTAGTAATTGATTATGAGAAGACGACAGAATCTTTGGGATTGTGGGGACAAGTGGTGTAACTTTATGGGACCAAGCACCCCGCAGTGAGATTTTTTTTTCGTGTATCACGGGCCACCCACCACACCCCTATACTGGTCCCCATATAGAGGAAGTAGTCTGGGCCCCCCGCGGCCGTGGGTCTTCTTCCTCTATAGTTACACCCCTGGTTAGGGAAGGGGTTAATCATGGCTAAGGGAATAAGTGGGTGATCACAGATTTGTGTGTGGGGCATTGGTTAGTAAGGGTTAATCATAGGTAATGGAATAGGAGGGAGACAGAACTTTGGGATGTGGGACAGTGGTGTAACTTTATGGGACCAAGCACCCCGCAGTGAGATTTTTTTCATGTAACACGGGCCACCCACCACACCCCTATACTGGTCCCCATATAGAGGAAGTAGTCCTGGGCCCCCCGCGGCCGTGGGTCTTCTTCCTCTATAGTTACACCCCTGGTTAGGAAAGGGTTAATCATGGCTAAGGGAATAAATTAGTAATTGATTATGAAGAAGACGACAGAACTTTGGGATGTGGGACAGTGGTGTAACTTTATGGGACCAAGCACCCCGCAGTGAGATTTTTTCGTGCATACGGGCCCACCCACCACACCCCTATACTGGTCCCCATATAGACGAAGTAGTCGCTGGGCCCCCCGCGGCCGTGGGGTCTTCTTCCTCTATAGTTACACCCTGGTTAGGGAAGGGTTAATCATGGCTAAGGGAATAAGTGGGTGATCACAATTGTGTGTGGGGCAATTGGTTAGTAAGGGTTAATCATAGGTAATGAATAGGAGGAGACAGAACTTTGGGATGTGGGACAGTGGTGTAACTTTATGGGGACCAAGCACCCGCAGTGAGATTTTTTTCATGTATCACGGGCCACCCACACACCCCTATACTGGTCCCCATATAGACGAAGTTAGTCCTGGGCCCCCCGCGGCCGTGGGTCTTCTTCCTCTATAGTTTACAACCCCTGGTTAGGAAAGGGATTAATCATGGTTAAGGGAATAAATTAGTAATTGATTATGAAGAAGACGACAGAACTTTGGGATGTGGGACAGTGGTGTAACTTGATGGGACCAAGCACCCCGCAGTTGAGATTTTTTTCATGCATTCACGGGCCACCCACCACACCCCTATTACTGGTCCCCATATAGAGGAAGTAGTCCTGGGCCCCCCGCGGCCGTGGGTCTTCTTCCTCTATAGTTACACCCCTGTTTAGGGAAGGGTTAATCATGGCTAAGGGAATAAGTGGGTGATCACAGATTTGTGTGTGGGGCATTGGTTAGTAAGGGTTAATCATAGGTAATGGAATAGGAGGGAGACAGAACTTTGGGATGTGGGACAGTGGTGTAACTTTATGGGACCAAGCACCCCGCAGTGAGATTTTTTCATGTATCACGGGCCACCCACCACACCCCTATACTGGTCCCCCATATAGAGGAAGTAGTCCTGGGGCCCCCCGCGGCCGTGGGTCTTCTTCCTCTATAGTTACACCCCTGGTTAGGAAAGGGATTAATCATGGCTAAGGGAATAAATTAGTAATTGATTTATGAAGAAGACGACCAAGAACTTTGGGATGTGGGACAGTGGTGTAACTTTATGGGACCAAGCACCCCGCAGTGAGATTTTTTTCATGTAACACGGGCCACCCACGCACACCCCTATACTGGTCCCCATATAGACGAAGTAGTCCTGGGCCCCCGCGGCGTGGGTCTTCTTCCTCTATAGTTACACCCCTGGTTAGGGAAAGGGTTAATCATGGCTAAGGGAATAAATTAGTAATTGATTATGAAGAAGACGACAGAACTTTGGGATGTGGGACAGTGGTGTAAACTTTATGGGACCAAGCCACCCCGCAGTGAGATTTTTTTCATGTATCACGGGCCACCCACCACACCCCTATACTGGTCCCCATATAGACGAAGTAGTCCTGGGCCCCCCGCGGCCGTGGGTCTTCTTCCTCTATAGTTACACCCCTGGTTAGGAAAGGGATTAATCATGGTTAAGGGAATAAATTAGTAATTGATTATGAAGAAGACGACAGAACTTTGGGATGTGGGGCAGTGGTGTAACTTTGATCGGACCAAGCCACCCCGCAGTGAGATTTTTTTTCATGTTCACGGGCCACCAACCACCACCCCTATACTGGTCCCCATATAGATCGGAAAGTAGTCCTGGGCCCCCCGCGGCCGTGGGTTCTTCTTCCTCTTATAGTTACACCCCTGGGTTAGGAAAGGGATTAATCATGGTTAAGGGAATAAATTATAGTAATGATTATGGAAGAAGACGACAGAACTTTGGGATGTGGGACAGTGGTGGTAACTTGATGGACCAAGCACCCCGCAGTGAGATTTTTTTCATGTATCACGGGCCACCCACCACACCCCTATACTGGTCCCCATATAGACGAAGTAGTCTGGGCCCCCCCGCGGCCGTGGGTCTTCTTCCTCTATAGTTACACCCCCTGTTTAGGGAAGGGGTTAATCATGTCTAAGGGAATAAGTGGGTGATCAACAGATTTGTGTGTGGGGGTATTGGTTAGTAAGGGTTAATTATACGTAATAGGTTGGATGTGGGGCAGTGGTGTATATTTATGGACCACCCTCCATACCCCTATGTGGGCCCCCCTTTGTAGAGGAAGTAGACCACTGGCCCCCCGCAGCCATGGGGGTCTGCTTCCTCCATAGCCATGCCACTGGTGTGGCCCATTGGTTAGTATTGGTTTAATCGTGGGTAAGGGAATAAGAGGGTGATCCAACTTTTGCATGTGGGGCAATGTTTAGGAAGAGGGCACCCTGCAATAAGATTTTGCTTGCATTGCAGTTCATCCGTGACCCTTCATGTTGACCCCCTGAAGGAAGTAGACCTGGGCCCCCCGCGGCCACAAGGTCTCCTTCCTTTATAATTACACCACTGGGGTGGGGAACTGGTTAGGAAAGGGGTTAATCATAGGAAAGGAAACAAGAGAGAGACACAAGTTTGGGGTGAGTGGGGCAGTGATTAGGAAGGGGGAAATCATGGTGAAAAGGTGAGAGACAGAAGTTAGGGGTGGGTGGGAGCAAGGCTATCTTTATAAGATTTATACTCACCATAGCTCAGACTCCTAAATGATCTTACCTTTCTTTTTCTATCCTTTAGAAGTTACAGTTAGAGATCCCGTGTGGTGCTGGCATCAATGGTAGAACCAGCTGACATTCACAGGAGATGGTTTAGCGTTGGTATAGCAGGTGGATTGGTGGTTCTGGGGTGCAACGTGCCATAGATGGTACAATGTTATGGGCCTCAGGTTGTTACAGGCAGTAGCTAATGATGTTATCCCACATTATAATAGAGGTGATGCCTTACTCCTGCCAATTCCAGCTGGGATCCACATAGGAGAAATTTTTCCAGTTGGTTTCCTCATTGGAACACTGAGGGGAGAATGCTGGCTGGTATTCATGAAGGTCGTCTGCTGATGGCTATGAACAAGTTAAAAAAAGTGCTTAACCTTTTATACAGCGTTGTATAGTTTCATTTCCATTGCTAATGTTTTTAGGGCTGTGACACAAGGGGAGATTATTCGCTGCGCCACAAACCTTCCTTGTCGCGGGCGACTTACCTCCCCACAATGCCATCCCACCGGCTAGAATGTAAATCTCCGGTGGGATGGCATACACGGTGCCGCGATTTGCCGAAGTTGCTTTTAGAGGAAACTTCGGCAAATCGCGTACACTACGTATGCCATTACTGGCGATTTACATTCTAGCTGGTGGGATTACATTGCGGGGAGAATAGTCGCCTGCATCAAGGAAGATTTGTTGCGTGGCGACTAACCTCCCCGTGTGTCACAGCCCTTAACGTAGATTCATTATGATTAATTATGCCCCTTAGCCTTCTGAAATACCGATCATATATACCGGCATATGTGTAAAATCTTTATAGAGAAAGCAGCCTTTTAGCTTCACAGAGAAGAATACACTCCCTTCTTCTGTTATAGGGATATGGGAATCAAACTAATGAATAATGCGGTCACTTAGGGATTGTTAACTGCAAGGAAGAAAATGGCTAAGCCAGTTGTCTGGTGTTATTATGGAGCTGACCGACCCTCTATCCCAATAACAGCAGGGATCCTAAGCCACTGGGACAAACTCTTTGTCTTAACACTACCAGCTCCTATCACTGGTAAATATAAACAGCAGTAAATTATCGGGAGGCCCAACTTGATGGCTAAATTTGGATCAAAATGTATGATTGATGTTCCACCTGGACATCACTTGAACAATGGAAGAGTAACTGTTACAACCACGTTTTCATATATCGATAACAAAGGAGAAGAACTCGAGTAAAAAAGGAGTAGTAGCGCCCCGGCAGGATATTACTAGATTATTCATTGGTTCAGCGCACAAATTTACCATTCCTGGCTGGAAAGGAGGCGTCAATCTTCGGTTTTCCAGATCTTCCCAGTTTATTGTGCTGTAGAAAGCATGCTCCCTGATGTTCCCATTCAGTCCAAGCCGCTGAGTCTCATCATTCTCCAAAAGCTAAAGAGAAAAATAGTCCTTTATTTAAATATTGCAGATATTATGCTGGGTACCGCCTCCCACAAATAGGGGTAATAAGAATAACAAAAAGGAAGACTTTCTCTTTATATCTTAAAAATCCTTTATAGAAACAGTTCTATTGTGTTTTTGACAAGAAGGACTTGACTCAGTCATACATGTAACCATCAAGAACTACATCTTCTCATACAAACTACCAGTATTTTAATGCTTACAGAACTAAACTCCTTCTCAAAAATACTCCTGCTGGGTATACAGGTATCCCTGTAGGGGCTCAGGTGGGTGCATAGGCTGTACAGACTCTTTCTTAGACATTTCTGTACTGCGTATGCGCCCAGCTGGAACCAGTGCAGATGTTACCTGGAAAATCTGAAAAAGATGGTGAATATTTTAAAGAAGGAGGGCCAACATGTAGCAAAAGGATAAAACAAATTTGGACCCTGTAGACATTTTCTCTTACTTTGTCCGTTTAAAAAGTTTGCACCAGGGACACCTTTCATTCCTTCTTCTCCCAGTTTTCTATACACCTCTTCCCCAATATCGCTCAAATACCTTATCAAATGTTAATGTTTGGTTTCCTTTTTCCTGTTAATTGTTATCAATCACTTTTACTGTTACTTCAGGGTTAATAACCAATAAAAATAAAGTTATATAAAAGGTCATCATTACAGTAATATGAAATATATATGTGCAGACCTTTTGAGTTAAAAATGGGACACAAATGGGACCTCTGATACTTATGTATACCACAGCTATATACAATATTAAATACACTGCAATTCCCTTATGTATTCCTCTATTTAACTGCTGATATTTACCTTTGGCAGGAGGTCCAGCATTTCTTCGCTCATATATTGTGGGTAATTAGGTGTTCTCATTTTAATCATAAATCGTTGCCTAAAAAGGCTGCCTGAATGTGGAAAAGGCAATTCTCCTGTGGCCATTTCATACATTGTAGCCCCAAATGACCACCAATCCGCTCCTGCGTTATATTCTTCGCTCGATAGAATCTTTAAAGAAAATAATAAAAACAACTTAATTGGCTACTTATATTTGTGACTTTAATATGAAAACAAGGGTAGATTGGCATTTTTCTCCATAGGATTGCTGTTAACTGCTTCTCATTACTGTCAATAGGAATCACACTGCTGCTTATGGTATAGCGAGGCAATTCTTGCAAATAACCTGGCATGCCTTTTTGCTCTAACACTGGAACAACTGAGATATGACAGGAAGATACTGGTCTCTCCTCCCTACCACATAACTTTTCCTCCATCTCAATAATAGAATGTTAGGAAAGCTGTGTGACCCCTGTGTCAGAAAGACTTTTGGTACCCATTAGGTTAGAAGGCATTTATTTTGCTCAGTAACAAGTGCTAGATAGCGCAAGAATTCCCAGAAAGAATGGGGTGAGGCTAAACTCATAATTTGCTTCAGCTCTCTTAATGCATTTGCCAAACTGTTGACATAGGTTTAGGCACTTTGAACATCAAGTTTTAAACAGCCCAAGATTGCAGCACCAATGTGCCTTAAATTACCCCTAATAGAATTTAAGTATCTAAATGACCCGACATTGCATTGTGCCAGCACTTGTTAGATGATGGTTTCCCATGGCAGTGGGATCATCTAAGATGCTAATGCTATTCTATAGATTTTTTTTATACAAACCTTTCATCCTTATGTATGTATGTATATATGTATATATATATATATATATATATATATATATGTATATATGTATATATGTATATATGTATATATATATATATATATATATATGTATGTATGTGTATATATATATATATATATATATATACACTAGGTATATATTGTAAATATTAAAAACAAATTATGTCACCTCTGGTGCCCGGTATCCAGGGGTTCCTGCTAAGCCGCTCGTCTTCTTCTTGCCAATGAGGCCAACTTCAGCAATGCCAAAGTCGCAGATCTTAATATGGCCATCTTTATCTATCAGTATGTTGTCCGGCTTCAGATCACTGTAGGCGGAATATTAGGAACAATTTGCAATCGTATAAATGTACATAGAGTTTTGGGAAGGAAGTTAAGGATTTTCTAAGACGTTAAAGGATGGTAAAGGGCTACTTTAGAGTGTCTTTATAATCACATATTCTTAAGGTCACTGTCTTAGTGGTGGCAGGTAATTTATTATGTATTGCTGAGGAATACAGGAGATTATTTGTGGGAACTCTTGTCAGCTATGTAAAGGAAATAGAAATATTGCGCAGGGCTTCTTTGGCTCTTTTGAAACTTTGCTATGAGCTAAAAATTAACCACAAAAGAAGGTGGCAATCCAAAAGATCTTAACAGCTCTTGGTTATGGATCCCACAAAATGCTCTGTGCCACAGCAAGAAATTTAGAGTGTAGCAGTGATGAACTCTGTCATAGGAACCTTTGGTTTCCTGGATCTGCCCTTAGGCCAATGGCGTATGGGGAAATATCATGCAGTATGAAAAGCTGCAACAAGCTTCCTAAAAACTCCAGATTAGTAGCTGCTACCTGCATCTGGCTAGAAAAAGACTTGGAACATTTTATTGCCCACTTTTTCATATGCAGGCAGGGAGGACAAAATGCTGAAAATAAATGTACATAGAATAATAATCATGCTAACCCTGCAGGTGCAACTGTAGTATTGTGCATATATGCAATACTGAGCAAATTTAAGTGCAATTGCATCAGTATTTGCCTGTGTTTTGTTATCTGCCAGTAAGTGAGAAATTAAGTGGGCAACAAAATCCACCGTGTGCCACTGCCCTTATAGATTTCTTTGAGGGCGTAATAGAACATTCTACACTTTAGCAATAAAACTTTATTATAGTTGACAGGTCGCTGCTTCTAATCCCGTCAGTATGACATAGGCCTTATGTGTATAACTGAATGACTGTATGTGTATAACTGAATGACTATATTTAATAAACTGACATCTCAAAGCATGTTACAAGACCGATCTGCTCACAGTGAGTGGAATCATGATAACAGTGACTAGTTTAGTTTAAAGAACACATTAAAGGTGTAACACAACATATTGAGATTTTACTGACCGATGAATGATTCCCTTGGAATGCAGGAACTGGAGGGCAACCACCATCTCAGCTGTGTAGAACCTTTCCAAAAAAGAAAATAATCATCATTCCTATATCTCATCAATTTCTCATCTCTCTTAATAACAGAAAAATGCACTAATTTGTGTATCCATTGGTGTATAGAGCACAAGGGCAAAAACTTATTTCACTTATTAAAGGGGCAGTATATCCCCTTGTTCAACATGACTGCAGGTTGTGCTTGTGGGGAACTTACTTTTTGTCTATTGTCTAACGAAAAGTTCTGTGGTTCTTATTATTTATTGAGCGGAACAGGGCAAACATGTTTGGCCCTTGCAAGGAAGAAGTAAAACTCAACCCCCCTTTTTTTTACCCCAATATATATTGGTAACCCTATCTTAGCCCAAACTACATTTTCCGGCTAGTGATGGTAGAACATGAGTTACCCTGGTCTCCTTTTCCCAGATGGAACCTTGTAATATGAAAGAGGAAGAGAGTGGGTGTTGTGCCACTATACCCCTCTGCTGCAGTAATAAACATATAACAAAACAATTGATATGGTAGATATATAATGTTACATATATTCAAAGCAGAGTTTAACCCTCACACCACTATGGAGGCACTAGGTAGGTTTAAGATACACTTTTAGGTTGCCAGTTAGTGGTCCAGATCCCCTCCAACAGGACATTTTAGGAAGTATATACTATGCCAAAATCCCTTCAGGGAATCCCTTGCCCTCAGGGAGCCCTATCTGTAGCTATAAATCCTTAGGTGGAGCACAACGCTGCTCTTTCTAGCTATGTCTCATTATCTTACCTTCCTAGAAGATACTCCAGACAAAACTAGTCCATTATCTGAATAAACCTCATTCATAGGGCCCCTGTTCCCTGGCTTTATTTAGAAGGGTTTTCCCTCTATGACAGGACTCTTGTAAAATTGGGCCTTGTAAACACCAGGCTCCCTGGCACATATCCTCCAGTATTAAAGTGGTCACTAATTCTATGGGCCAATAACAAAGTTTCCACTTAGGTAACTTAAATACATTACCAGGACCTAGCAACTAGGGGATTAAATACAGTATATAATATAGAGTGATCTCTTGGGGGAGAGCTAAAAGCTCTAAAAAAAATGAAAAAAAAAATGAAGTATTGCACCTGTTTTTGTACTTTTGTACATTTACCCTGGAATTGTCATGTCTGCCTGATAATACTCACATGATGCTTGACATTGGTAGTTTTCCTTTGCAATCAATCATATCCCACATGGATTTCCCACTGCAATACTCCAGGACAAAGAAGGCTTCCAGCTGGTAAGGACAGATTAGGGGAATGTGAGACATGGGACACTACCACCCACAAATACAGCTGGCAATAAGATGAGATTCAAGGTACTTGCTTAATGATAAAACCATCCCAGATAACTTGCGATGTCTGCAGTGACCTCTTCTCCCCCCCCCCCCACCCTGCTGAACTGCACCACACACGGCTCCAAATAAGATGCAGAGCAGCGCTGTGGTCTGGTGGCTGCCATCTATGGCTGCTTCATGGCATCTTCCCAGCTCTCTGACTGCGATCATTGAATGGCACCAGCTCTTTGCCATACACTACTTTGCTGGGAAAGCAGCCATAGAATGCATCAGCCAACCCTGCTGCGCTACTTTCAATTTTAGTAACAGGGCAAATAGGGCAGTATTAGGGTAATGTGTGGTACCTTTCAGGAGGTGGGTGGGAGACCTCTGCAGGGGACTAAAGTTATATAAATAGGTTCATATATTTCAATGATAAATAATATCCCTGTAATACACACCATGAAGGCACCACTACTTTACACTAACGTGAATTTATTGACATTGACAAAGTAATTTTTTTGGTGAGTACTTAATGACGATAAGGTCTGGGAGTGCCAAGAACTAAATCTCAGACACACACATACAAAAGAAACATACATATACACATACAGTATGGTTACCTCTGTTTGCAAAACTGCATAAGAATGGCTTAAAAATGCACATCCTCTGCTGATCTTCAAAAAATAGGCCTCTTTAGTGATGGTATAGGTGTTGGTCTTTGCAGACTTTTTCTTCAAGACCTTTATTGCTACCAGCTGTTTATTTGGTCTAAAAGTAGCCAACATCACCTAATAAAAATAAGAGAAGACATTTAATATCACAGAGTCTCTTGTAGAGATAAAATAATTCCATATTTAATAACTTGGAATATACTTCGCTCACCTGGCCAAAGCCTCCTTGTCCCAGCTCTGAGTGGAACTTATAGTTGTTGATATCCAGGGGATCAGGTCTTTTGATGTCCAAACAGGATCTCTTCTGTATACTTCCACCTTGTTAGAGAAAAAAAATCCCATTAGTAGCTCAATATCACATATAAACTGTACATACTAGTATATGTTTAATTTAATCAACAAGTATACATATGAAAAACAAAACATTTATATTACATTTATAACTGATAGGTATTACTTACCGACTTACATGTATGGCAACTTGCAACCTCATTTTAAGCCCCAACGGCCAATATACATTTGTGAGAGGCAAGATGCAAACAACAATTGTACTATAAAGCGCCACATTTATTCTACTTTGCACCGTAACTCTCCTCATTTGTTCACAGAGCTCATAATAGAGTTGCGCTTCTCTATCTCTGTAAGGGTGAAGACACACGGAGCTACTAGTAGCAGCTCCTTTTTCACGACTGCTAAACGCCAGAAAAAAACCTGCCAATACTGAGAACTGACTCTGCAAATATGCTCTACATGGCAAGTAGCTGTTACTAGTAGCGCCACGTGCCTTTACCCTAAGTGGATCTGCCTGTTTTTCTAAATGTTGCATTGAGGAGCAGTGGGATTTTAGCAGCACAAGGGGTATATATAGAAATTGGCAGTTAGACTTGCTGTTAGTTATTAGCAAATGAGGCAAAGGGTGAAGGGGGACATATAGGGAATAATAAGGTATATTCCCTGCCACACATAATAAAGATTCAGATAGGTAAAATGGCTCCTAATAACATTTACAATAAAGTCTTTAAATATGATAGAGACTTGGCAAAAGTGCTTAAAATTGCACTGAGCAATTTCCCATTTAGTTACAATGTACTGTATGTGTCTATTAAATATATACAAACAGTGCAGTGTTGTTTCCTCACCTTCTAAGGGGTCTTCTGGGCTCCTTGGTCTTTTATTCCTCTCGTCCTTTTGCTCCGTGTTTCTTTCTTTACAGCTTTGTTGACTTTGCTTTTCTTTCTGTCCTTCTTCAGATTTTCTTGTAATGCTCCCATCCTCACTGGTCTTCTTCTCTGCTTGGATTTCCCTTACCTTCTGTTCTTCTTCAGATCTTCTCCTATTAATGCTCCCACCCTCACTGGTATTCTTCTCTGCTTGGCTTACCTTTTCTTTCTGTTCTTCTGCAGATCTTCTCATTTTAAATCTTCCATCCTCGCTGCTCTTCTTCTCTACCTGGATTTGTTTATCTTTCTGTTGTTCTTCAGATCTTCTCCTATTAATGCTCCCATCTTTAGTGGTCTTCTCTGTTTGGCTTTCCTTTTCTGTTTCTAACTGCCCTTCAAGTCTTCCCCTCTTATTTCTCACATCCTCGCTTGTCTTCTTTTCTTTGTGTTTCTCTTCACTCCTTCTTCTTTTAATGCTCCTATTCTGAATTTTCTGTTCATTTCCGCAGCTTTTGTTATCATTTTCTGCTTCTTTCTTTTCTATCTTCTGACTCCTTTCTTTGCTCCAATTCTTGTTGGGCTTCTCTTCTCCAAAGCTTTTTGCTACATCTAATTTCTCTCCAGATGGACTCCGACTCCTTTTCTTACTCAAACTCATGATGGTATCTTGTCCTACACTGTTTTTTATAAATTTTATTTGCTCTCTCTCGCTATTTCTATAATATTAATACTCGCTGATCGAAAACACTCCCTCTTCTACTCCCTATCCAAACGTCAGTTGGTCTGAACCCAGCAAATGGCAGTTAAGCTATTGTGAGGCATGTGACCAGCAGCAGTGGCATACAGGGCATCAGTGGCGTTACCATGGAGACATGCATGAACTAGAGAGCTGAAGACATACAAGCCTTTCTCCAATGAAGAAGAAAACTTTCTAACAGCAAAAAGCTCAAGTTGCCCAACTTAAAGAATATAAAAAGACCAGTAACAATATGTGCCAGCAGAGCTTTAAACTATGAATGATTTTTATTTGTAGAATGCTAGGTTATAAAGACAATGCTAGTAATGGAATATGAATAGGGGTGTGACCATAATATATCACATCATACGCTTACACTTGTCTAACCGCGTAGTTTTTTAGGAGCTACCTGTATTTATACCTCCTAATAGGGGTGCAGCAGGGGGTGTGATCTGGATCAAATGGAGCATGGTTTGGATTAGGTTGAATCGGGCACGGACTGGCCAGAACAGCGATGTGTCCAGAAATCCCCCTTGTACACTTCGAGGCACTTAATAACATGAATGAATGCTCAGGTTATTTATGGGCTGACTCAGGGTAGACACAATACAAACAGTATATATATATGTATATGTGATCTCATTCAAGGATTCTATGCCTGTGTTTGTTCCACAGTCAAACAGTGTTAGCTATAATAACCAATTTTGGAAGCACAAAAAGCTGTATATGTGGGTGCAAACCATGGGCCGGGTGCAAAATGCAAAAGTATGTAAAGTTCTAAAGTTAAGCAGAGATTTCCATAACTACCTATGCAATCAAAAGGAAGAATGATCAGACAGTTTTAAAGCAGTATTTTTAACTGCAATGTGATTTTATTTTATGTCATAATGTAACTGCAATGTGATAATTAATTATAAAGTATAAGGGCACGGTTGATAAAGGGCACAGCCTGAAGCACGTAGTTTGGTATCACTTCTACAATAAAATCACATTGCAGTAATAAATACTGCTTTAAACTGTCTGATCATTATTATCCTTTTGGCTCCATAGGTGCACAGACACCTTTAGTATCGGCAGCAGTCACAAATATGGCTGAGACCAGGGTTTTATTTTTTATGTTCCCACTACATTAAAGGCAGTATACTGTGTAAAGCAGGGACGTAACTATAGAAGAAGAAGAAATTGTGGTGCCAGGGGGACCCAGGAGTGTAAGGGGCCCAGGGAGGTAAACAAAACAGGGATCCACAAATCCATTGGTTACTCGAGAGTAAAATATTTACAGGTTTTGTGAGTTTTTTAGGAGCTGCACCCCATAGCACTTAATTGTACTTTATAAGGTAAACAAAACAGGGATCCACAAATCCATTGGTTACTCGAGAGTAAAATATTTATGGGTTTTATGAGCCTTTCAGCAAAATCCAATAAATCTGTTGATTCTTCTCTGATCACTTTATTGTCTATATATTCCTTTCTTCATCACCTGATATCTCTCTCTTTCCTCATGTTTAAAATGCCTTTATTGCATACATCTTTGTGCATTCCAGCTAATGCCCTAAGATTTATGCAATAAAGGCATTTTAAACAAGAAATATTAATAGTGCTATTCTAAACTGTATTTCATCTGGATATACCAATGGGAAGTGGCCCATGAAAGATCTGAAAATTGTTCGTTTTTTATATTTTTCTTTTAATCTGTATATTTTGAGCTAGTGGTACAACGTATCTTGGTTTTATTTATTTTAAGTACCAAATTTACTCCCTACAGTATAAAATATGTATTTTAAATGTGGAGATTTGCATTCTGAAAGCAAAACAGACTCTTTTCAAATAGGTGTCAGCAAAGAGGAAAAGCTGCATCACAGCAATCTTCCATAAAAATGGAAGTTTATTTAGTTTTTTTTATACAACTAGGCTGAAATACCTATTCATTTCTATACACGCCTATAATACACAAGGGCCATGAATGTCCTGTAAATTATATGCTGATAAACAGTGCTTAGTGATGTCATCGGTTATAATCAGGGTCGGACTTGGGCCCACCGGGGCTCCCACCCCAGGCACCCTGCAGGTGCCCCCGCCGGCTACCTCCCCTAATCCCCCCCCAAGGGCCCCCCTAACCCCCTGCAGGGTCCCCCACCCAACGTCCTCTCCTGAGCGCATAAATTTAATGCGTCGGGAGGAACGGTCAGGCGTGCCGGCAAGGGTCGGGTCTGGGTCGCCGGGCCCACTAGGATTTTTCCAGGTGTCCCGGCAGCCCAGTCCGACCCTGGTTACAATCAGTGCTTAATGATGTAATTTCTTTCTCAAACTTGTGTATTATAATAAATAATGTTGCTCCTGTTGTAAAATATGAGGATATTAAAAGTCACCTTGGAGTTCCTTGACCTGTATAAACACTCTCCTTCGACCATGTGCCTTTTATATGGTTATGGAACTCCTTTGTAACTTATAATATGCATATATTTTACAGTGTGGGTACATTATTCTCTATGTAACTTGTGTCATAAGGCTATAGTAATAGTATGTAATGATTTAATACCAATGGTTTATATCCTTTATTTCTGGTCTCTTATGAAAGTTTCAGAGAGATCTAATGTGATGGCGGGTCTGTGGCCTCCATTAAAGTTGGAGTGCTGCAATAACCACTTATTTGTTTTACATGAATAAATACAAAAGATCCCTGAGGTATATGAAACTGCTTTATCAGTTTAGAAGGTT
Organism: Xenopus tropicalis; assembly: GCF_000004195.4. Lineage (NCBI taxonomy): Eukaryota > Metazoa > Chordata > Amphibia > Anura > Pipidae > Xenopus > Xenopus tropicalis. Next base: position 37,913,465 of record NC_030681.2, on the reverse strand, counting down.
CACCAGGGAATGATGTTTTTTTTTTTTTTGTTTGTGTTTTTTATTTTCTAGGCATCCGCCCTTACAAATGTGAGATCTGCAACAAGGCATTTACTCAGAGGTGTTCCCTGGAATCTCACCTTAAGCAAATCCATGGGGTTCAGCAGGGTTACGCTTACAAACAACGCAGGGATAAGCTCTTTGTCTGTGAGGATTGTGGCTACACTGGACCCTCCCAAGAGGACTTGTACCTACATGTTTATGATAGCCACCCAGGAAACGCTTTCCTCAAGAAAACCACCAAAAAACTGGCAGCCATTTTACAAACCAAAATCACATCTGTTCTTCAGATAAAGTCCACAGCACAAGAAGAGGTGGAGGCAGAGTGAGAAGACAAACGGTGCTTAGACAGATGTTTACAGAGTTTATTAACTTTATGAAACCATTTTTTATTGCCTATTTTATTGCTTTTTTTTAAAGTGGGGAGATTTCTAAATTATACAATGAACTCACCGTGGTTGGATATCTTTTTTTACATTATGACAAATGATTGGGCCAAAAAATGTATTCAAGTATACATTTTTAGAATATGATTATCTCGTGAATGTGGTATGAACTGTACAATTGTATAGCAGTGTAAATAAATATATTAGCCCTTAAATTGAAGTATAATGCTAGTAGGTGCCTTTCTCAATAATACTGAGTAGATTTCTTATTTCACATGGGTTACAGTTTGAATTTTGTGATAAAATGATTGCTGTGTTTTCCCTGCCATCCTCTTGATACATTTAATCCAGTTCACACACATCTGCTTATTTGTGGGAGGTGAGAGCATTATGTGGCAATGCAGTGCATCCCTGTGGCAGTCGTAATGCCATCAGACAGACAGAAGGACCTGCAGCACCACATTATTTCAGTCAGATCAAGAATAATTTCCCCTTTTATTCCTATGGATATAAATTGATTCCCACTTGCAGCGGGAGACCAAACACTGAAGTGCGTGTGGCCTTATACAGGTGGAATAGGCATTTTGTGGTGCATCTGGTACATAGTGCTCACCGCTTATTTCAGTGGAGATAATGATATGGCATTTCTGGCAATAAAGTCTGCTCCATCCATATTATAACATCCCAATATTCCTACATTCATGTGCTTATGGGTGAATATATGTTTTTATAACATATTTATATTGTGTGTAACTGACTCACTGGTTAATGCATAATTTTGTTCATGGAATATATATCAAAATATTACACACCTGCCATTTCTTATGGGAACATTTTATATTTTATCTATAACTTCCTTTCCGTATGATGTAAATTCTAAAAAGAACACTTACAAAAGAATGTCCTATAGATGCTACTGGCGGAATGAAATATGTATCTTGCAATAATAATAATATCAGAAAGCGCCTTTGTGTTTACTTGTACATCTAGCAAGTGGCGAAAGTTTTGGGGCCCTGCCCCCCGCAGTTTTTTTTTTTCGGGACCCCAACCAAACACCCCCGCACCTGGCTGAAATCATGGGCGGCACCCACGACACACAAAAATTTGCGGGTGACCTCTGTGGCCGTGGGGTCTGTTGCGTCTGTAGTTGTGCTACTGCATGTAGTGGTGGGACAGACGCAAGTAATCACCTGTTTATTCAGTGGGTTGACAGCTCATTAATATGCATGGTATTAAGCTGGGAATTAATTACTGCAACAAACATTCATGCTATGTCACACATGAGGTTTTCGCCTCCAACTAAAAACGCAGATACATTATGTAGCATTGTGTATTCAGTCACAGAGAAAATATCACAAATGACATTAGCCTGAACGTGGCTTTGGCAGCAGGTAAGAATGAAATGATAATACTAAGATACTGGATCTCCCCGCGTACCCCTGCCCTAAAGAGGGCACACAAGAAAAACTATTAGCCATTCCAATATGCACATCTAAAGACAGAAAGGAATATACCTTTAAACACTGCCTTTTGTGCTACTTATATTACTGAGACTTTTCCCAAAAAGCTTGCAAACAGAAGCCTGCGGTTCCACTTCCGGCTGGTTTCTCTGCAGGGAAAAGGCCTTTATATACCCAATCCAGCTATCTACATTATAAATATACTCCCAGTGTTCATAGGAAATTAATAATACTAGAACACATCAGCAACATATTCTAATGCCTGCGCTTGGGCTGGTTTACACTGTTTTACTCTTATTCATAGTAACAACATATTTAGACTAATTGCTGTTAATAAAGTGAATAGTAGCATAAAGGCTTACTCGAACCTAAAACTGGCAAGGCCACAGTCATTATTAGGCTGACTAAATGCATTTGTGGCAGTAGGATTTATATTTATTCTCTAATACAATTTTTTTTTTCAATTCTTTATTTATTTTTTGTCCATTAAATTACAGCCTTATAAACTGAGCTAATACAGCAAAAACTGGCAAGTCATTGCTAAAAATCATGACAAAGGGTACAAATGCAAATGTTTGGTGATATTCTAACAATATACTAATCAGAATATCACTTATGTCAAAAAAGATTTTGCTGTATAGAAAGTTGCCCTATGCAAACAATATTCTGTCCCATCAACCCCTGCAGCTCATAAGTTGAAAATGTTGGTCCACCCACTCAGCGTTGGACTGCTCCACTAGGGTATCAGGAACGGTTCTAGTAGTCCCCCTGCTCATCCAAACATTTCTCATTGTATGTCTATATCAATATGCAGTCAGTGTTTACCATTGTATGGGCACCTTAAAACTAAATAAAGACAAAAACAGATGCAAGGGGTTTTAGTAAAATATCTTTTACTGTTCAACAGTTATTACGCTGAATTAATTAACAGGAAAACATTAGGGTATCATTATTTTTAAAATGTATGTATAAAGTTCCAACACATTCTGCAGCCACTAGCTTGATGTAGTTATAGAACAATATGCCACGAATATATGCCTTCACTTTCTTGAACAGCGAATCACAATCAGAGGGAACTGTGAAATCTGCAGCCGTAGTTAGACAATTGGGAAATGGGTTCTTATAGGCAATATACATAAAAATAAAGGTTAAGTAAATCAAAGTTCATAAAAATGCATACAAAATAGATTACCATGTAGCTTTTATTTTTTACGTCTAGGTGACATGGTGACTTATACACTGAATTACTTACAATAAGGACATTTATCCAACAGTAAAAATAGAGACCGCCACTGTCCAGCAGCTTTCTATTTACTGGTCAAAGGGTTAAACCAGGGGTCTCAAACTCGCGGCCCGCGGGCCATTTGCGGCCCTCGGTACAGTATTTTGTGGCCCGCACCAACGCCTTCTCAAAAGCAATGAATGGATCACGATTTTTATTGCGATTCAAGGGATAATGCAAGGCACGGCGGGCGGGAGCTGCCAATTGCGGAAATGACGTTATGCCATCATAACAGTTATTATGGGAAGACGTTCTGTGTGCACAATTAGCTGCTAAGGAGCTAATTGTGCACACAGAACGTCTTCCCATAATATGATTATGATGATTATGATGGCATAACGTCATTTCCGCAATCAGCAGCTCCCTCCCGCCGTGCCTTGCATTATCCCTTGAAAGCCAATTTTTTGTGAAATCCCTTATGCGGCCCAGCCTCATCCTGACTTTGCCTCCTGCGGCCCCCAGGTAAATTGAGTTTGAGCCCCCTGGGTTAAACTGAGAATTCACCCATTGATAAGTATGCCTGTACAAATCCTCTAAATGTTTCATACAAGTGCATAGAGGGTAGCCGAATTTCTAGCAACCTGTGTCTGCCACTGCAGGCTCTCATATTGCAAGTGGTTGGATCCGCTGTCTGTAGGCGCCACCTATAAAGTACAGATGAGATGTTCCTCCCTTTCTGCATATTGTATTTCATTCACATCAGGTCGAGGTGTATGCAGGGGCAGTAGACTTTAAATGCGGGACCTTAAACAAAACATGTCACTGCCATGTCCTGTTGTCATTGCTGTTTCTCCTCCTCCTTCTTCTTTTTATATTCTTCTAAGCTTAGCAGCCACTTATTCCAGAAGTGCAAACAAAGATCTGTGTCCATGAAATGCATATGGGCTGGGGAACCATCTTTGTACGCCACCACTATGAGACCACAGTTGACCTGAAATATTAGATTTTATAAAGTAGGTTAGGATATCTCAAGGCTCTCTCTTAAGACTGGATACAAAACATTAAAAAGAATGTCTATTGTAATTTTGCAATACATTTAACATTTATTTAGACAATTAGAAAACATCAACCATACCAAAAGGACAGAAGAACCTCAGTGCTCCATAGTACATGAGCTCCATCTTCTTTATGTGTTTTGCATCATTGGATGCTTCATCAGAGAATCTAAGGGACCATGGAGAACTGAGGGACCTCTATCCTTATGGTATAGCTGATTATTTGGAGATCTGTATACATTTAGGATTGTTTTGTGCACCAATAAACATTTTAGCTGTGAGACTTTGTATTACTAAATTGTTATTCAGGGTCTGGGGCAGTATTCCCACAGGTTTCAGGTGGCTTACTCTTAAGTACTGGTTATAATTTATTGTTGCAATGTCTGTACCAAGCAATTAACAGGGGACATGTCTTGGGTTCTAGCACATAATACAGACCTGCTTCTTTAACATTTCAGCATAAATGTTACTCACATAAGGAAGGAATAAGAGAAACTGACTGTGTGGATTATTTCTCATTAGGCTCCCCCTTAACTCACAATAACATTACAAACATATGAAAATATAATAGTCACCAATTTATAGTTCTGAAAATGCACTGATACATTATTCATTTTATAAAACTGTATATTTATAGGCTAGGTCGCCCATCAATGTTTTCAGCCCCCAATCATAGAAATATGCATATGAGATATTAAGCCTAAGCCATCCCTCCTATCCAGAATGGTGAAGCAGAAAGAGACCTCCAGAAATGAGATAGCTTCTGTGTATACTTACCTGAAAATTATAATTATTGTCATGATTTATTGCTCCAATATAAGCTGCAATTTGCAGTGGATTATCAAACGTGTCTCGTATATATGGCTTTGGTTTCTCTGAAGTCTTCCAGTCTATTACACACAGCTTTTGCCTGCAAAATGACACACAATAGTAAATCTGAACAGAAGGCATGCAGTTAAATGAAAAAAAAGTCTGATCACTAATAAAAAACAGAAAACACCTTCTCAACTGTGTTAAATAAATGTTAAGCCGTATGTATACAAACATGAAAACAACCAAAATCTTAGTAACCAAAACTTGACAAATAGTGGAGAAGGCTGCATTAATAGCAACCAATCACCAATTAGCATAAGTAGAAGTCTTCTACAGGCATGAAACTAATGGCAAAATTTATAGTCCTACAGGAAAGAGGGCCTAATCTGAGGCTGATGGGAGGTGGCACGTAAGAGAACATGCAAAGACATCATTACATTAACATTAACATTTATTTATAAAGCGCCAACATATTCCGCAGCGCTGTACAATAAGTGGGTTACATACATTGGACATACAGAGTAACATATAAAGCAATCAATAACCGATACAAGAGGTGAAGAGGGCCCTGCCCAAAAGAGCTTACAATCTACAAATCATAACAGTGGTGGGCATGCCCACAAATGACTGCTGCAGAATGGCCTACATTGCACCCTCCCCAATAAGTAAATGTTACATCCCTCACGATCCATGGCTTACCCCAAGGTGGGAGGGGGGGTCACACCTCACAGTTAGGGAACAGTGGCTTAGGGTATATATATATATTTATTAGGGTCACAAAGACATGTAAGCATTCAAGAGGCCACAGGGTAGTATGCATTGCATCTTAACATAAATTTAGTCAACTGATTTATAAAACCCCCTTTATGATGGTTAAAAATGTTTGTTAAGTATACAGATATCCATGTCAGACCCAAACTCTCCCCTTTAACATCTCCTATCAAAGACAGGAAACAATGTATAATAAATAGATGTGTTCTGATTCTGACGAACCATTTCCCTGGCCCAAGAAAGCTGTCAAAACTATTCAACTGTGGGACTTTCAGAAACCTCAACTTATTGAATCAGACTCAATAATAATGTTTAAATGCATTAACAAATTCATTTATAAATTCATTTATAAATTCATTAAGTACAATGGTAAGGCACCAGTTGGAGGAGCATGATGTGCATGAATGATCCCTGCTGCTCCCCAAGGACAGCACAATGGATTTCTCTTGCGGTATGCACCCTTACCTATAAATTGCTGAACCTGGACAACACCACTTACAATCCAAGGGAGAAGATTACTTGGCTTTTAATGTGCCTCCCCCATTCTCTCTGGATACAACAGTTTTTATTCCCCTAGAAGGGGGTAGTTAGTTGGCGATGGGGGGGGGGGGGGGTGTCTTAAGGATGAACATTGTAGCTAATGCTGCCATCTCCAGAAAGAGCAGGGGAGAGCAGCAATGTTTTTAGAATAGATGGTAGTTTTCATTGAATGTACAATATTTCTCCCATTACCACCTGGTGTACTGTGTCTCTCACTGTTGCTCAGGAAGTCACAGGAGTCCAGGAGTCCCTGGATATGTAACATCTATAGGGTCCCATGGAGCAAAGTGAATTTCTGGTGGTGGCCCTTAAGCTGGCCATACACGTGGCGATCTCACGATGTTTCGTACGACCGTCGGTCGCACGAAACATCGTCAGATCCGCCACACACCATTCAGGGCTGAATCGGCAGGTAAGGAGGTAGAAACAATAGGATTTCTACCTCCTTCTGCCGATTCAGCTCTGAAGGGAGAATTTTGGTCAGGCGCCTTCTATGGCGCCCGATCAAAATTTTCTAACCTGGCCGATCGGCGAGTCGACCGATATCAGCAGCTTCCTGCGATATCGGTCGGCTCGCTGACATGCCATACACGCACCGGTTTCGTACGATAATATCGGTGCGTGTATGGCCACCTTAAGGAGAAAGCACGTTGATAGGACTACTGTTGCTACAGCTTTATTACTACATTTCAATTTGAGGCTTAGGAGACTAAAGGCACCAAACCCTGCAGATTTTTCTTCAGACTTGTATGAAGCAGTTGCCAGAAGCCAGCCATGTAAGTAATATAAGTGTCCACAGTTCTCAAGTCACAGAAGGGTGGTTGTACCTCCCATATAAATGTCACGTGTCACTGGGAAATTATAGAAACTTGGTGTCACTGGCAAGTTTCTCTAGTGGCAACCACCAATATAATGGAAACACGTTTAAAAACATTCTTTATAAGGAATTAACCTTAATGGGTTGGCTGCTATGACAGTGTTCTTTCTCTGAAACAATTTTAACCTTATTAAAATGTATGTCTCTGTTTTACCTCTTGATAAACATGCTTCCAGTTCCTTAGCTCATTTATCCCCCTAGGCTACAAATCTTACCCTGTGACCTAAGAAGATAATTATCCCCACATAGACATACACCGTCACTTTATCTGACAAATTCAGCAATGTGATCTGAAAGTAAAAACAGAACAAAAGGAGGTGGGATGGGGCGATTAAGAGATGGCTTGGGAGCAAAGAACAAGTTATTAAAAATGTACAGGCAACTAAGTTGCAGCAAGAGATGAGAGAATTTTGGAGAGTGGGTCTATGGGACATTCTGGTGGGGCCCTGGCATCCCAGTCCAACACTGGGTGGGCTCATTTCCCCCCATACTCTCATTCCCCCTAGTCTTGCTAGGCACCTTTGGAAACCAAGCTATAATTAGGCATTAGCTATCCCTCCTGGCGCCCCTTTGCTGCTGGCTAAGTACAGGCCTCCTGCTATCAACCCTGAGATTAGTGCTTATATGTTCCATGTAACCTGGGCTCCATGCAAATATGGTGGAACACAGAAAGTGCTTGGTGGACACAATTTTTTACTATTATATAAACCCCAAGCATGCTAATATTGCTCCTATATAATATACTGTACGAGTCTGATAGCTGGAAACAGTATAAGGGCTCAGTTGCTATCGCTAAAGCACTTTCATTTCTTCACTCGTTTCTTCGAGTCCCCTATAGAAACTTGACACACCATAATCTCCAAGAGGAATGGGCGGAGCCTCTCTGACACGATCATTTTGGTCTTATCAAAAGTTGCACACTGGGCGTGGCAGAGGCAAGGGCGGAAGAGTTTAGGGGGCTGGGCTTGTAGCGCTTTGGGCTGTCCCACTGTAAAGCATGGGCGGAGTTTGGGATAGGGAGCCGGTGATCCCTTTGCGTTGCGTGTCAGGAAGCGTCCAAGTTTGCAAGTACCGTTCCAGAAGTGCAGCTCCTAGCTGAGCCCCAGCAGCATGGCTGCCCCAGGGATTGAGGAGAGCGGCAGCAGTAAGGTGAGAGCAGCGCTGCGAGAAGCACGGCCGGCCCCGGCCCCTTGTGTTGTCATTAGCTGACTCGCTGCCTTTGCGCACAGTCTGCTGGGACACTTCCTCATTCCGCAAGCGCACTGTGTTTGGCGCAATATTCTCCCCTGTGTTAGGGGATGGCAGCTGATTTACATTGCTACTGGCATTGTGTTATAGTTTGTCTCTTATAGCTAACTAAACAGTAATGGCTGTCCGACTTACAGTCTGTGTATTTGGTTAATTATTTAACCTCTAGCTCATTATTATGCTGTACGGTAAATGAATACAAGTTACTGTTTGGGAAGAGGAGAAGTTCCTTTCTGCAGAGTTGCTAGCATCAGCACTTTCCCCAGTTGAAACTGTAGTAATTGAAGAAACTGTTTGTTGTGTGCAAAATATGTTCTTGAAATATATGTCCGTTTAAGTATCATTATCTAAAGATTTCATGACAGGAAAAAAATGTCATTGAGGGGTACGTGCCAATTCTAAATATAAGGAAATGTGTATTTAGGAGGGTGAGTTGAGGGGGGGCTCATATTAAAGGGAAACCAACCCTTAACTGGAAGCTGCACAGTAGTTGAGTTGCTGTCATATGACTTGTTAGAAGTGAAGCTGCAAGCAACCTCATACCCATAGGTATCCCGGGGTGGGGCTGCTGTACGGCTCATGTCTGTGGGTTAAACTATACAGTACTGCATGAATAAACACATACATTTGTTTGTCTGTGTATTTGTCTTAATTTAAAGAGTAAAGGACAATATGGCTAACCAGGATTTCTTTTTTAATATGTGGTTCTGTCCAGTTAATTTCCCAGAAATACCCCACCAGTTTGCCCCATGTAATACATGCAGACACAAACCTTAAAACTGGCTTAATCGCTGTATTTTCCATTTTGGAGCTTGTGCCAGTGACTAGGGCGGCAGCTGTATGGGGTCACTTTGCTGAACATCTCTGTTAATGGATTGGATTTTATTAGCTATGGGGATCCAACCAGATGTTGGGGTCTGAACTCTAAATGACTAAAGCCCTCTACCATAAAGTTGTTTATGGAAATCATTTTTTTCTTATGTCTCACATACTTTATAATGGAACATCGTTGAGTCTTCAGAGCCCTCTGAGATGCACTTTTGTCTGATATCCTTGCAAAACCATCAGATTACAATAATAACAAAAAATGCATTCATCCAATAGTAAGTCATCAGCTTCTTTTGGGATGAATCTGTTCATCTGGCCGACTGAATAAATTAATCTCATGGGAGGGGAGGGGGGGGGGGGCATTATGTTTGTTTCACCACTGTGTTATAATTTTTACACCCAGAATTATCCATATTGTCCCTGCAGGATGATTCATGGCCTAAGGTTCATGATTTAGTATTATTCCACTAAATAGGGGAGTGCAGCCTGACCAGTATATGGAGACACTCAGCATGAAATTACTCATATCCTATAATGGTTGCCTACTGTGACTTTCATTCCAGCACAAACCATGTGTATATATCATATGAATATAGTGTGGGTTCTATCAGCATATGGAGCCTTTTAAGAATTACACAAGATCCAAGGGATGCACCATATGCAAGAGTTAGCTGAAGATAAGCTGAATCCCAGCACCACAGGGTTGTAACTATAAAGGAAGCACAGCCTGCCAGGAGGGTAGGTGGCCCAGTAGGGCTCTAATTAATGAGCATTTTCAATATATCTTGGTAGAAAATGTCAACTTACAGTACCAATACTGTGGGGACCTGTAACTTCTAGTTATACCCCTGCAGTTTTTTCTTTTCTCTTTTGCAAAATTCCAATTGGGCAGATTTATCAAATCATTAAAATAACTTGCTGAAATTCAGTAGTCAGTGCCAAAGGCGTTATGACAAACTTTTGAGTGTTCTGTTTGCACTATTTATTCTTGTGAACATCTCCTGTACCATCCTGATCCACCATTTACTTAGTAATGTGCCGATATTTTTTTTGTTGTGGTGTAAACAGTGTTGCTGAACATATTTATCCTTTATAACAGTGGCACATAGGTTTTTCATGCTGCATTTGATGAAACTGCAAATTTTTCATTCACATTAGAACAGCAGGATGCGAAGACAGGTTGCGGCACCTACCTGCCCAATCCATGAACCAACCAATATGCATAGAACATGGATATTGGTCAGAATCAGTGTGCGAAATTTCGTTTTGTATGATTTCAGCATCAGAATGGGTCGTCCAGATCTCACCGGAGCTGGAACTTTCAGGCCCCACTTTGCCAATCTCAAGGTTCCCCCTACTGGTGTCCGCCTCCACTGGTGCTGTGTGGGCCTCCACTGGGGCATGAACGATGTATAATCTCTATAAGCAATGTTGAATATGTTTGATACATATGATGAATGTGCTATAATGGAAACACCATTTTTAGGGTTCATAGGATGGCAATGTTATGCTAAACACTTGGCCTAGTTTGTTTTGGCCTAGAAAAGACAGTATATAAAAAAAAGGACGCTCTCCTTGCACACAAGACCCCTGGGTTCCCCCCTCACTGGTCTTTCCCTGCACAATATTGCAGGTTACCCACAACCGCCCCCACTGCAGCACCAATCCCCTGTGCCTGCAGGGTATGCTTCTTTGGTAGTTATGCCACTAAAAGACAGGTTGATATTTCACAATATTCGTATGGCCTAACGAAGGCTAATTAATGAGTTTAACTTGTAATAATGGGACCTGTTACCTGGGGTCTTTCAGATAAGGGGATTCTCAGTAATTTTGATTTCCATACTTAAAGGTGGCCATACACGTGGCGATCTGACGATGTTTCGTACGACCATCGGTCGCGCGAAACATCGTAAGATCCGCCACACACCATTCAGGGCTGAATCGGCAGGTAAGGAGGTAGAAACAATAGGATTTCTACCTCCTTCTGCCGATTCAGCTCTGAAGGGAGAATTTTGGTCAGGCGCCTTCTATGGCGCCCGATCAAAATTTTCAAACTTGTCCGATCGGCGAGTCGTCCGATATCGGCAGCTTCCTGCGATATCGGTCGACTCGCCGACATGCCATACACGCACCGATTATCGTACGAAACGAGGTTTCGTACGATAATATCGGTGCGTGTATGGCCACCTTAAGTCTAGTAAAAAGTCATTAAAGAAGATGGAAAGCTAAAAACTAAGTAAGCGTTATCAGAAAGGTCTATGTAAATGCAGCCATAAGCACTCACAGAAAAGCTGCACTGAGTATTTCTTGTCTCCTTTTTTGTAAAAAATTTATTTGGTATCAATCTGCTCAGTTCTTTCCTTTCTCCCTTCTCCTGCTCCCCCCTCCCTTAGGAATATGTGATCTGAGCTACCAATGGCTAGAGCTGCAGCAGGAAGCTACCAAGACCACACTAAAATGGCAGCTGCAATCTTTAACAAACAGAGGGTTTTTCTAGGGCTCTTCGACATGGTAAAGCTTTCTGCTAAATAAATATAGTGTTCTAGGTGGCACTAAGGTGGCGAATCTATTGGCATTAAAATGCCAAAATTACTTTCCTTCTCCTTTTAAAACATTAAAATAGGACTGTTTTGTCTTATTTCATATATATATATTAGTTGGCCTCAAGTACAAGGTGCTGTTTTATTATTACAGTGAAAAGGGAAATAATTTTCTAAAATTAGAATTATTTGGTTGAAGTAATGAAGTCTATGGGAAATGGCCTTCCAATAATTCAGAACTTTCTGCACACTGGGTTTCATGATAACAGGTCCAATACCTGTACAATGCACATGACACTAAAATACCATGGGGCAGATTCATCAAAGTACGAGTTCGAATCCCGAAATGGGTAAAATTCGGATTAGATACGATAATTTCTGATGATCAAAAATGTGTTTTACAAGGAATTAGCTGAGAACACACAGGACACTTTGTTGTCCACTGTAAGTTGCTTCTGGCTCAGGGCGAAATAACGTCTGAAAATACCTATGTACTGAAGGGAATCTGAATCACCACTGGTAAAATATTAATAAATAATTGTGCAAAATGCCTCTTCATGTTTTTTGCAGGATTACACAAGTAAACTGGCAGCATTTCAGATTCACTTAAGGCACCTATCATCCTAAATTTGCTTCCACCACCAGAGGTGCGGGCTAATTTACCTGCTATTCTTTGTTCTGACTTTTGAATTGGTGTACAGATGCTGTAATGCTCTGGCAGGAGTAGTACAGATAGGGTCTATGTATTAAAAGGTTCAAGTTATATGTAATAAAAGGCACAAAGTTTGCTCAGGTGCAGTAGCCCACAGCAGTCAATAAGATGTTTGCTTTTATACAGGTGATAAATAAGTGCTACCTGCTGATCGGTTGCTATGGGATATTAGACCAGTAGCAAAGAGCATTCAATAGCACAGCCTTACATGTATTGATGGTACAGGTATGGCATCCGTTATCTGGAAACCCATTATCCAGAAAGTTCCAAAATATGGAAAGGCCATCTCCCATAGACTCCATTATAAGCAGATAATTTTAATTTTTAAAAATGATTTCCTTTTTAATAATAAAACATTACCTTGTACTTGATCCCAACTAAGATACAATTAATCCTTATTGGAGGCAAAACAATCTTATTTGGTTTATTTCATGTTTAAATTACTTTTTAGTAAATTTAAGGTATGGAGATCCAAATTATGGAAAGATCCTTTATCCGGAAAACCCTAGGTCCTGAGCATTCTGGATAACAGGTCCCATACCTGTATCATGTCCTCTAGAACCCCAAAAGAGCAAGTGGCAAGGGTAATCACTTTAAGTAACTTTAGGTTGTCTGTCAAGTCAACAACTTGGGTCCAGAAGTTGTGGCTATAGGGCCATGCCAAAATCATGTGAAAAATATCGACTCCAGGGTCTCCCCGTCTGGCACATTAGTCATCGTGGGTATGTCTGGAACAACAATTACAACGTGGCATAGGAGGTGTGTTCCAGTTCAGGTGGTAGTATCCAGCAGATAACTGTTCACTTGTTTTTATTTTAACAACTTTTCCTTGATGCCCTTCCTGTTGTTGCAGTAGAGGGGCAGGGTGCTCAAACTGAAACATTATCTCGCTTTTGCACATAGTTGCTGATGAGGGGATTCTCCTTGATAAAATAACCCCAAGGTAAGGAGTAATCACACACACAGGTCATATCCAAATAATGCTTTCCAAGGATATACAAATTTTGGTTCAGTGAAAGAAAACAACATATTTTTTAAATATAAATGTATATATACACACACACACACACATACACCAAGGCTTTTGTTTATTTTGGTACAGAGTTTTTGATACAGATTTTGAGTACAGAGCCACCTGACTTTGTATACATATTATAATGATTTCAAACATAAATAATAGGGAAGTACACAATGAATGTAAAGCGGAATAGTGCTGTGCTACATAGAACTTTCTGATAAAGGTTACTTAGTGTTTACCTTTACTTCTACTTTAAGGGCTCTTGCACACGGGGAGATTAGTCGCCTGCGACTAATCTCCCCAAGTTGCCTTCACCTGCCATCCCACTGGCGACAATGTAAGTCGCCGGTGGGATGGCACACGCGGCGGCGCGATTTCGGGAAATCGGCGAAAAAGACTCGCAAGGCTTTTTCGTCGATTTGCGCAAAATCGCGCCACCGCGTGTGCCATCCCACCGGCGACTTACATTGGGATGGCAGGTGAAGGCAACTCGGGGAGATTAGTCGCCCGCGAACAGGGAGTTTTGTCGCGGGCGACTAATCTCCCCGTGTGCCAGAGCCCTAAGGCTTCTGGGTAATACAGTGCATTCTAGTGATTGTCGGATAACAGAAACAAATTGGAACAATTCCCAGGGCACACTAAACACTAGAACACAAAGAGAAATGTATACCCCATTCAACAGTTAATTGCATGAGACGTACAATACAGATTTAGATTTCATTCATTGTATAACTTTATGCCTCTGCTTAGGAGGAGCTCATAAAAAAATGTTCCTTGCCAGTGTGTAGCTGCTGGAATGGTTATCAAGTTAAGCAGCACCTTAGATGGTCGGACATTGATTATTCCGTTAATACAGTTGTCACTGGAGAATTATTTTGCTTAGCCAAGCAGTAATGAAGACACTGCTAGATAGGTTAAATGGATAGCCAATTTCTTTCTATTATTTGCTTTTTTCTGTGCAGAAGAGTTGTGTTTTAGTATACACTAAATCACTTTCCCATTCTCTTGGTATGCTATTGCATTTCAACTAGCTGCAAGAATGTTGTGGCCACTGAAAGGGGTTCCTGATTATGGAAAGCTACACAGGTTGTGTGTTGCACCAAATTTTAGCCAGAAAGAAGAGAGAGGCAAAGGGTCCCCATAAAAGTTCGCTAAGAATGAGAGCAATGTAGGCAGTATGGTAGGAAAATAGAATGGAGCAGTGGTGTGGCTGAGCTGGGAATCTCTAGTAGTTGGCAGTTCTTCAGATTGGTTTTACACAACACTCACCTGTGTGCATAAATCGCTTACTGCGTAGAGTGACTGTCCCTAATCACTGATGTTACTTGTGTACACATTTGCTTAGCACCCAAGGTGCCTTTGTTCCTTTGGGATGATCACATGCTATTGTGCTTAGCTGGATCAGTTTCATAAACATGTGGATACAGTATATTCTTGTCTATTAGGTATACAGCCAGTAAAATCACAAATGAAAATCTAGCTACATCAATTATGATTTAAAAATAGAAAAAAAACTTCCTACATGAGGATTTTTGACCAGAGTTATAAATACAGACAGGACTTTGATTAGGCCAAGCAAAAAACATGTTTGCAGATACCAGATGTCATAGGTCCAAGTAAAATGTTATGATTACATGACATGATTAAATGACACGATTACTCTTTACAAATACATTAGAGGGCATTACAGGCAGATAAGGGTTGTTCTTTTTTCCTATAAAAGCAATCAATACACCAGAGGTCCCCCTTTAGATTAGAGGAATGGAGCTTCCATTTGAAGCAGCGTAGGTGGTTTTTCACAGTGAGGGCAGTGAGGTTGGGGAATGCCCTTCCTAGTGATGTGGTAATGGCAGCTTCTGTTAATGCCTTTAAGAGGGGCCTGGATGAGTTCTTGAACAAGCATAATATCCAAGGCTATTGTGATTCTAATATCTACAGTTAGTATTAATGGTTGTATATATAGTTTATGTATGTGAGTGTATAGATTGGTAAGTATAGGTTGTGTGTGCTGGGTTTACTTGGAAGGGTTGATCTTGATGGTCTCTGGTCTTTTTTCAACCCTCTGTAGCTATGTACATGATAAAAAATAAAATTAATACAAATGCATAGATTCCTGGTAAGTAGAAATTGCATGATATTGTCATGTGTTTTTAGTCATGGTAAACCGTGCTTGTAAATAAATCAGTGAGTAGAAGTCTGTTTCCTGCATGTTATCTAGTACAGTGCTGTCCAACTGGCGGCCCTCGGGCCGCATGCGGCCCGCGACCCCCCTCTGTGTGGCCCCCCACCTGTCTGGCTGCTTTGATGGCTTACTCTTGTGTAAGCTTTAAATGGTATTAGTACTGTGATTAACTGCCCCCCCTGCATGGTTCTCACCTCAGATTCAGGCTGCAATCAGGCTGTATTGTTTAAATATGTAATTCCCTGTGTTGTTCACACCTTTTAATCTCTGCATTGTTCACCCCCTGCAGTGTTCACACCTCAGGCTCAGGCTGTAATCACCCCCATTGTTCACCTGTTCACACCTCAGGAGCAGTAGAAACCCACAAATAATCCCTGCACACTACAAAAAGAACATATACTGAGGTGGTACTTCAGTTAAAAAGTTTTTTTAATATATAGTTATTGTGCAGACTGTAGGAGCATTGCCAGCATTGTGTCACTGTAGGCTGCCTGTGTGTGCCATACACACAGGCATCATAGGGCAAGCAGAGTATGGCACACACAGGCAGAGTATGGCACAAACCAGCCAAGAATGGCACACAGTGAAAGTATGGCAGGGTAGGGAAGGCAGAGTATGGCGCACACAGGCAGGGTAGGGAAGGCAGAGTATGGCACACACAGGCAGGGTAGGGAAGGCAGAGTATGGCAGGTTTTTGCTGTACTATAACCATTAATATGGGTATGGTCATGTGATAACATGGGTGTGGTTTCAAGTGGGTGCGGTTTCAAAAAGGGGAGTGGCCAAAACTGGCTTCCATTATCGGCCCTCCACCACGTAGGTCGGAAAAATTCCGGCCCTCGGTACAACAGAAGTTGGACAGCACTGATCTAGTAGGATACCAGGCTGTGGAGCTTATCTCTACTTCTCACAGATTCAGCACTTTTGCATTGTTATTTTGTTTAGGCCGGTAGTGCTAAATTACATCCTGTGAACCTTGGATGAGACTAAAAGGATTTCACCCATGTGTATGATCTTACATTTGTTTTGCCCTAGCTATAGGAAACTTGTCAGTATTTGCTGCCAAAGCACATTTAAAATTATGACTGAGAGATTTTTTAGGTGACTTAAAGGACAAGTAACACCAAACCGTTTTACATTTTGACCACATGAGGCCAATCTAGTTCTGGATTTCTTGGGAACATGGATGGGGTTTGGTTGGATCAGAAGCTTGGCTAGTAACTGTGGTTTTGGCCAAACAGGGCTTGGTCCATTTTGTCCCTTATTTGAGAATTCAGATGTTGGGAGGTAGGTATATTTAGAAAGTCTCTGGAGAAGTCCTGCTAAGCTATATGTGTTCCTGAATACAAACTTAATGTTTTCTAGAAAGGACTGATAATTTGTCTAAGTTAAATGGAAGTGACCTGGGTAATGTAGGGGTACCATGCCTGGCACAATTCTGCTTTGGTTGAATTGCAGCTCCAGGCATCTACTACCAGCCATTGACACCTGATATTTCCCCTTGTGTGCGCTTCCATTCAAGTGAATCAAAGGTGACGGGACAATTTAGACTGCCTTATTAATTAGGGCATTGGCAAGGAATGATATTTTTGAATGCCCGATAATACCCTTCTTTAGTAAAGTATTGTAATCGCTTCAAGCACGTCAGTAGAAACACATTAATGCTCACAAATGTAGTTGTTGATTACAATGTTTTATAATGGAGGGATATTTTCAGGCAGTACCCCCTAAAATTACCCTGTAGAGCTCTGGGATTAGTTGTAGAGAAGGTTTTCTTATTTTCTGCTCACCTATATGCCCCCATCGAATTTGTGTTTAATTTGTGCAATAGCAACATTTATGTGTGTGTGTAATTAAAAATTTAAAGGAAAGCTGTATTTATTTTTCCTCCAGACCAAACTGCCCAAGAGCCCTGATTTTTCTGTAACACGCTTACATGAAGATTTTATCTGGCTACACGACTCTCTCATTGAGACTGAAGACTATGCAGGATTGATTGTAAGTATTCCAAATGAGCAGCAGCCTTGAAGTGCACTGAGCATTACATTGGAATGAAAGCGGTTGTTTCTGAAGGGCACATTGCACAGGGCACTGTTGTTGAGAGAGCAGCTTTAAGATAAAGGAATGAGCTCATAATTAATGACCTGTTACCCACTGCTGACCAAGTGTATCCGTGCATTTTCCTTACTGTCTCCCTTCTGTCTGTAGCTGCTTTTTTGTATAGTACAAATTACACCATTCTGCCTTGTTAACTGCAGTAATAATCTTAATGTGTTTAGTCCATTAGTGAAATAGTCTTTACATTTTTACATTATAATTTTACATCTTTACATTTTCTTTAACCTGAGTGTAGCTTTTTCCTGTGTAAAAATCACTGTTCCCTGTTCTAACATGGTCAGACTTTAGCTGTTGTAATGGACCGTTCCACAGAAGTAGGAACCAGTGCAAAGTCTGCTGATGAATACAAGCAAAATTGGGTCATAAGTCATCCCAATTTTTCATTTGTGTGCCAATTTACCACAGGGTGATCTGCCTGTCCCTTTGCTGGGGCATGCAAACAATGGCACAGTTTGTTCAGAAATGGGCTAGAAGTATTTAAAAATCTTTGTTGTTTCCATCTTTTGTTTTTATGGCCCTAAAGTGCAACACTTTATTTTTTTTAACTAGCTTTTTTTCTTCATTTTTCCCCCAGCCCCAGCAAAACCCAGCCCAAGATTTTGATGGGCCCCGAGAAAAAATGCAGAAATTGGGAGAGGGCGAAGGTTCCATGACTAAGGATGAATTTTCCAAAATGAAACAGGAATTGGAAGCGTAAGGACTAATTTTCCCGATGTGTTTTTTTCCTGAGAAACAGGCTATATAGACAACATCTGTTGACTCTGGCATTTGTCAGATTAAAGGTGTAGTTCACCCTAAAGTTAACGTTTTAGACAAAAACTAAACTAAGATAGGATATGGAGCATTGAATAGCTAATTCTGAAACTCCCATTATATGTCTCTGCAAACAAGCTTGAATGGAGAGTGTGTGTTCAAATTCACAGGGTTTATTGTTCATTTTCAGGGGCAGTGTTGTGTTAAGTTAAATGGGTACTTCACCTTTAAATTACCCTTTAGTACAGTGTAGGCAGTAATATTCTAGGACAATTTGCAGTTTAAAACATTTAGCTTTCTGTCCATTAGCTCTCAAGTTTGGAATTTCAGCAGCATTCTGGTTGCTAAGGCCCACTTGCCCCTAGCAACAAGTTAGTGGTTGATTAAGCAACAGGAATATTCGAGGGCCTGAAAGGATAAATTAGAAAAAGTAACAATAAAATTCTATCCTTATTGCAGCATGCAAATGGATCACCGCCATTTGCATGCTGCAAAGAGGCAGAAGACAAGGAGAAAGGCAAAAACTATACTTTGCGTTACTTTGGCTGAGAATATAGCCGAGGGATCAGCTAACTGCAGAAGAACTTGGTCCAGCTGATCAGAACACCGGTGCTCAGGGTTCTGTGTTGTGCTTGAGGCCCAGGTGTATTTGCTTTTAAATGGAAAGGAGTGTCATAACATAGATTCTTATATAAAACATCCCATGTGCTACAAGGATGCCAAGATTGTTGAAATCATGGCCTGCCTGCTGTGAAATGTAACTGGCAGCATTCTTGTCCAGCCAATACCCCTTAATGAATGTAGACCTGGACTGTAATGACATGAAATGTACTTTTTAATGAAGAAGTTGATGTTTTCTAGGTGCTATCCAGTTGCACTCTGCCTGAATTGTAAGGGAATCCCCTGCCGTTGACGTATTGTTCACTTTCCTCTCGCTGTGCAAATCTATTTGTCTTTCTTTGTATTGAAAAATTCTACCATTTCTGTCTCTTTCAAAGAAACTGAGGCATTTGTAGTTATATGTGTTACGTCAATAAAGAAAGGAAAGTACCTCTACTGTGCTAAAAGCACTCTGTTTTAATGCAGTAACAAGCATTACATATATAGTATCTAAAGTATAAATTTCTTACATATATAAAATCTAAGTATTGCTGTTACTTCCTCTTTAAAAGAGAAGGAAAGGTAAAAACTATGTAAGCTTTATCAGAAAGGTCTATGTAAATACAGCCGTAAGCACTCCCAGAAACACTGCACTGAGTTCTCTGTCAAAAGAAACAGGATTTGTTGTCTCTTTGTTTTCCTGTGCCAGAGACACACAGCTCTCTCCCCTCTCCTTCTCCCCCCCTCCCTCAAGAATGCTAAGAACTCCCTCCCCCCGTAGGAATGTGGATCTAAGCCAATCAGCAGGAAGCTTCCTCATAGTCTTACAAACTAAGCATGTACACTGGTCTTGGTCTTGGTGCAAGAGCGAGGCATTATGGGAACTTTCTTTACAGAGCTCATCGTATTTTTTTCCCATGAAGCTTCTGATCATCTAAACGGGAGAATAATGGGGAGACCTAAGGGCACTATTAAGAGAACTGAAGGAATGCCTGCAGCTGGAGATTAACTCTTTCTTAGCCTTTCCTTATCCTTTAAGACCCCACATAACTTATAATAGAATTAAAGCTATGAGTATACATGATTTTTCCAGTCACTCTATTATTGTCATACATACATATGCCATACATGCATAGCAGAGAGTATATATGTATTAACTCTCAAATCTTACTATAACTAAACTTCATATGGGTCCCTCTATCCGCTGCATTGAGCCACATTAGGGCAGCCCCCCTTCAGTTTGGGAACTGGTACTCTAAGGTTCAGTAACAATTTTCATACATCTCTGTGAATTATATTTTAGAATAGGGGGCGTATTTGTGTGCTTCTGAGAACTAAAACTGCACAATGATTGGTTTATTTGGCAGACACTATTTAACAGATGTTGTTATTGGCACAAAGCAGAGTTGATCTTTAGTTACCCATTCTTTTCTCTACAGTTTTGTGTGGAGCTGTGTCTATCCATTCTGCAGGGACCGGGGATGCCTGCCCATGCATTTTTGGAATGTGTAGTTCTGCCAGGTGTTTACATCCGGACACTACTGGGCTGCCAAGCAGTGTCCTACTTTAGCTTCTCATATCAACCCTTTTTTTTCTCTTTTCTGTAAATTGAACTTGCATTTCACAAGTAAACAAGTCAGATCTTGGCTAGGGCATACACATAGCATACCTGTAGTGGAAAAATGTCTAAATTTATTAGCTATGTTTTACAGCTGTGACTTTAAAAGAGATATCTGCCTGCTGTTGTTGGACTTCAGCTTTCATTAAACTGCTTTCAGTATATTTCAAATAAGGGGATCCGGTTTACATTTTTTTTTTTTTACCAAGGCCTCATATTTATTGCTAAGAGAACCCCTAGTTTGCAGCCTTGTTCCCCAACCTGTGGTGTAACTAATGCCATAATTTCATAGTATTCTGTACTAGCTCCCGTTCATATGAATACATGCAACGTATTAGTAAATAAGTGCTTTAGCCACGCAATAATTTCTACTCTCATTCTGTACCATTTAAGGTAAAATATATTCATGATTAGCCATAACTGTCAATGGCAGTTTGGGGCTTAGGAGAACCCCAGGATGGTGTTTCTTTCTCTACATCCCAGAATCTGACATCCTTTGTTGTGTTTGCAGTGAGTATTTGGCAGTGTATAAGAAGACTGTGGCAGTGCATGAAGTTTTCCTGCAGAGGATAGCATCGCACCCTATTTTATGCAAAGACACCAACTTACACATTTTCCTAGAAATTACCAAGATGTGAGTGCTTCTCTTATTTTTTGGCAGTGTTTTTGTTAGTACAGTTCAGTTCACAGTTCAGTAAATCCTATATTATGCTTGCACTTCTGCACTTTCCTACCCTTATGTGATTCAAGTACTTTACTACCAGCAAGTCATACTGACACCAATTCAAAGATACTTTCTGGCATTTTGTCACCTACATGGGCAACAAAGTGTATGATGTGTCATTGCCCTAAAGTTGAAATAAATTACTTGTGCATATTAGCAGTTGTGTAAATTAAAGCAGGCCGTATATTATGAGATCTGCTCATTTGGGGATTTTGACAAAAAAAGCAGATATTTCCCCAATATGCCCACCTCAAGGTGGACAGATTTAAGCTGGCAATTCTGCCCCTCCAAACCAATTCTGGGACCCTCTATCCGGCCAGATGTTGATTGGAAGTTTGATTTTCCCTAGGATCAGCTAGGACTTAAAGCCGGCCTTTCATTACAAGATCCACTTTTTTGGTGAGGTCCCCAAACTAACTTATCTTCCTTTATGTACTCTGGATATAAAAAGACTACATGTCTCTGCAAAATGGCAGCTTTTTCTTAAATAAAAAAATAAACCAAGATAAATTCTGCCAGAACATAATCAACCTTTATTGCAAAATTGCCATCTATACGAAAAGATTGAAAAGAAATAAAAAATAGTTTAATAAAAAATAAAGGAAAAAATAAATCCTACAAAAACCTGGTTGCATTACTGGGCACACCCACTAAACTAATACTTGGATGAAGCACCTTTTGGTTTCATTATAGATCCTCCTTTTATGAAGCCAATGCTTTGTTAATTTAGATGTATGCTTTGAGTTTTTACATAGTTAAAAAAAAGACCAGAGTCCATCAAGTTGTTGTCACACTAAAAGGTAAAGTTCCTCTTCATCTTCAGCTTTCTAGTAGATGCTTGAAGGTTTTGTGACAAAATAGTCTGATACTTGGAGCTATTCATGATTCCATTCACCTTGACTAAAGCATGGGTTCTAGCTGATGAAAGGTGTTTATTTTTCATTTTAAGAACAATACAACATATACAGACATTGGCTACAAACAATGTAGCTGTTAACTTTTGCAGTCAAATTAGCAAGGTACAGTACAAAGAATTGTTGTTGTTTTATTGTTTCATATGTTATAGGTTCATATACATTTACCATAGCTTACTATCGGTCTGGATTCAATCATTTCTATTAGATGGTAGTTACGCTTTAGATTTGCGGGTTCTGCTTGAGCTTAGTTACTAGAGGGGGGTTCTCGGTATAGTTAGTGTGGGATTGGCATCTAGCCATGGGGTCCATATCTTATCGAATTTTTGTGGGGTGCCTCTTGCTAGGTACGTTAATTTTATAAGTGGCACTGTTTTGTTGATCATCGCTACCCATTCTGCTATTGTGGGTGCAATAGGACTCATCCATTTCATGATAAGTAATTTTTTTGCGTAGAACAGTGTTGCCCTCATTAAGTTTCTGGGTTGATTTTGTGGAACTAGCTCGTCTATCAGACCTAGGAGGCATACTTCTGGGGTCCTGACTCTAGGTAGGATTAGTTGTTCGTTGAGATATTGTATGATTCCAGACCAGTAGTTAGCTATGTGGATGCAGTCCCATACCATATGGATAAATCCTGCGTTGACATTGTGACATTTAGGACATTCTGCATTTGGTGATCTGCCCATAGCTTTAAGTCTGGTTGGGGTGATATATACTTGGTGGTAGAATTTGAATTGTATAACTCTATCTCTAGTGGCTATGAGAAAATCGTATATGTGGTCCGTTGCTTCTTCCCATTGCTCCTCGTTTAGTTGTGGGAGTATCTGGTTCCATTTCGTTTTAGCTTTATCAAATGGGGAGGGTGTTACTTTCAGTATAACTTTGTACAGTTGGGAGAGGAGTTTCTTCCCTCCCGGATCCCAGAGTCTTATTTCCCATGGGGTTGAGCCCGTGTCAATTGTTAGTGAACCAAATTGCGCTTTGAATACGTGCCTTTAATTGAAGATATCTATAAAACTGCAGGTTTGGCTTCTCCAATTTCTCTTTGAGTATATTGAATTGGACAAAGTTACCATTAATTACCACATCCGAGAGCCTGGCCGATTGGCTGGCCAGTATTGGAAATCAGGCAATTCCTTAAAGTGTTGTAAGTTAGTATTATTCCATAGTGGCATTTGTAGTGAATGACCCTTGATGTTTACTCTGTTTTGCTTTATCAATTTAGCCCATGCTGTCATTGGGGTAGTAAGTACTTCTGGAGGAGGTATTGTGTCCCTCTTTTTCCTATACGGTGCATTACGGAGTGCTTCAAATGAACCAATTAGGTTCCCATGTAGTGCTGTGAGTGGGTTGTCAGGATCTGGGTTGAACCAGTTGTGCAGATAGATTAGCTGGCTAGCTATATAATATAGTTGCATAGTGGGAAGTGCTAGTCCACCTAGTTGATATGGTGCTGTAAGTGTGCGCCATCCCACTCTCGGTGCTTTGTTAGCCCATATAAAAGAACCCAGTACCTTATTCACTTGGTTAAAAAACTTGTTTGTGATGTACAGTGGTGTGAAAAACTATTTGCCCCCTTCCTGATTTCTTATGTAACGGGACACGCACCTTCCAAAAAGTTCAACTTTTGTCTCGTCAGTCCACAAGGTATTTTCCCAAAAGTCTTGGCAATCATTGAGATGTTTTTTAGCAAAATTGAGACGAGCCATAATGTTCTTTTTGCTTAAAAGTGGTTTGCGCCTTGGAAATCTGCCATGCAGGCCGTTTTTGCCCAGTCTCTTTCTTATGGTGGAGTCGTGAACACTGACCTTAATTGAGGCAAGTGAGGCCTGCAGTTCTTTAGATGTTGTCCTGGGGTCTTTTCTGGCCTCTCGGATGAGTTGTCTCTGCGCTCTTGGGGTAATTTTGGTCGGCCGGCCACTCCTGGGAAGGTTCACCACTGTTCCATGTTTTTGCCATTTGTGGATAATGGCTCTCACTGTGGTTCGCTGGAGTCCCAAAGCTTTAGAAATGGCTTTATAACCTTTACCAGACTGATAGATCTCAATTACTTTTGTTCTCATTTGTTCCTGAATTTCTTTGGATCTTGGCATGATGTCTAGCTTTTGAGGTGCTTTTGGTCTACTTCTCTGTGTCAGGTAGCTCCTATTTAAGTGATTTCTTGATTGAAACAGGTGTGGCAGTAATCAGGCCTGGGGGTGACTACAGAAATTGATATTGAAATTGAAAATTGAAATTGATAAACCACAGTTAAGTTATTTTTTAACAAGGGGGGCAATCACTTTTTCACAGAGGGCCATGTAGATTTGGAGTTTTTTTCTCCCTTAATAACGTAAACCTTCATTTAAAAACTGCATTTTGTGTTCAATTATGTTATCTTTGACTAATAGTTAACGGTTTTTGATGAGCAGAAACATTAAAGTGTGACAAACATGCAAAAGAATATGAAATCAGGAAGGGGGCAAATAGTTTTTCACACCACTGTATACCGGGGAATTGTGTAATGGGTATATGAATTTGGGGAGGTAAATCATCTTGAACAAATTAATTCTCCCCCAGAGCGTTAGTGGTAGTTTTGCCCAATGTACCACATCATTCTTAAATTTGGTCAGGATTGGCTCCAGGTTTTTTTCATAATATTTAGATAGGTCCCTAGTAATGAAGTACTATTTTAGATGAGACTGAATGTGATTGGTTGATTCTGAATGCAGCTACATCCTATATTATTAATAGGGGTGATTAGTAATGAAACCAGGATTTTGTATGATTTTTGCTTTTCCTTTTTTCAACTTCTTTGTCTAGATGGCAATTTTGCAATTGAGGTGGAATGCGTTCTGACAGGATTTAACTTGGTTTCAATTTATTGAAACAAAAACCTGCCATTTTCAAGGAGTGTGTAGACTATTTATCCAATATCCAATGTACCTACTAAAGGTCAAACAATCTGATCACGATGATTGGGGATACAGGGTGGTGGATACAGGGCGTCGGAGCAAGGACTGCTTAGGTGAGCTGACATGGCCCTCAATCCGACTGGAAAATCAAACCTGCTACATCAACATCTGCCAGATTTTCAGAAGAGGGCCCTATACACAGATGGTCAGGCTGTCTGAAGGGGCCAATTCAGCAGCTTAAATCTGCCAGTGTATGGTACAAGCTTATTCTTGTAGATTTCTAAGGATATAAGATATATGGAATATAGTGCTTAACTGAATATGACCAGAACATCAGTAGGGATCCAGCAGGACTGGACTGGCAATCTGTGGATTCTGGCAAATGCCAGAGGGGCTGCTGTAAGATTCCATAGACAGTCACTATTTATTGGGCTGGTGGGGGGCTGTTTGGGCCTCTGCGTTCTTGAAATGCCAGTGCCTGTTTTGAAACCCAGTCTGGGCATGGGTTCCCATATCTGTTCCCTCATCTTCTTTTGTTCTTTTTTCTCATAGTTAAGTGTAAGGAGGAAGAATATAAAAGAAATGTTTGGAGTCTTCTTTAAGAGCATGGTAAAAAGTGCAGATGAGGTTTTGTTTTGTGGAGTAAAGGTGAGTGCTGTCCCTTGAACACAATGGTTATTTATGTGTCCCCCTCTAAGATGGGGAGGGCTTAAAATGTCTGATATGACTTAAATGCTGAAGTTTTAACGTTTTAGCATTGCTGGACTTAAAGGTAGCATCCTGGAGACTACTCTACATTATGAGGTGTATTTATTAACATTGGAGACAAACATCACCGGTGATGTTTCCCATAGCAACCAGATCAGATCTTTTCTTTTGTTTTCTGATGTGTAGGTAACTGTTCAAATCTAATTGCTGATTGGTTGCTAGCATTACTGGTGATGCTTGTCTCCAGTGTTAATAAATACCCGTGATGCTCGCTTTCATCTTGCAGCACCAGATATAACAAACAGCAGAGGGGCACTTGCTGTGGGTTACACTGGTGCACAGTCTAGTACTTGTCATATATTTAGGTAGGGATGCAAGGAATCCTGGATTTGGTTCAGGATTTGGGCAAATCCAGGCTTTTTTTTGAAGAAGAAGAAGAATTCGGTTAAGGCCGAATCCACAGTCCTGGCCTAACCGAATCCAAGTCCAAGTCCTAATTAGCATAAATTAGCATGTGCTAATTAACATTCGGAAAGGGTAAAATGGTCAGGTGAAATTTATTTATTTATTTATTTTAACCCCTTCCGATCCTGATTACCATATGTTGATTCGGTTCGGGATTCGGCCGAACCCAAAAAAGTGGGTTCGGTGCATCCCTAGTTTGATTATTTCACAAAAACTACTGGTACTATTCAGTGGCTTTGATAATGTGCCCTGGTGTAAAATTTGTGTTTTTTCCAATCTTTGGCGCCATCAAACTTAAAACACCAAATTTGTTACCAGCATCTTAATCTACCCCAGAATGAATACTTTCATGGGAAAACATGTTTTTTTCAAAATGCATCAGTTTAAAGAGCTTCTCCAGCAGAATCCTGCATTGAAATCTGTTTTTAAAACAGAGTTTTTTATATTTAATTTTGAAATTTCACATGGGGCTAGCCATATTCATAATTTCTCAGGGTGCCACAGCCATGTGGCCTGTCCTTTGATAAACTTCAGTCACACTTTACTGCTGAGCTGCAAGTTGGAGTGATGTATCCATCCCCCCCAGTAGCCGATCAGGTGAACAATGGGAAGGGAGCAAGATAGCAGCTCCCAGTAGGTATCAGAATAGTAAGAAATACAGGTCCAGCTTGGGACTCCTCGAGTTACGTAGGAGAAACAATAGTTTATCTGAAAGGAGCACTGGTTCCTTCTGAAAGCTCTGAATCAGGCACAATGCACTGAGATGGCGCATACACACCAATATTACAACTAAAACAAAATACATTTGTTGGTTCGGGAATAAAATTTTAAATGGTAGAGTGAATTATTTGCTATGTAGGGTTTTACATATGAGCTGTTTTATTATATCTTTAGGATTAAAGATGGACAAATCATTATGCTTGCACTAGGTGTACCTGAAATCTTTCTCTTTTTGTTTGCAGACGCCGCAGATGATTATATTCATATTTCGGCTGCCCTAACGTGTAGGTGAAGAGGAGAACACTCAAGTTAGAAAGTAAGCCATAGTTTGCAGCCTTAGGGAAAGGAATGTTTGAGTAGGAAGTTATTTGGAATACTTCCCGTTTGTTATGTGGAAATGATCCATTTTGCTAAGGCTGGGGGCAATGAGAAATCAGATATCAGGCAGCCAACTGAAGAGCACAAAGTAAAATAACCAGCCAACTGGATCGTACTCCTGAATAGAGCATGCCCCTTAGTGCTCATTTAGCAGCATGTGTGCCCCCCAGGGTTGCTGTCTGCACAGAGCATTTAATAAAAAAAAAAAACTGGTGCAGTTATTTTTTGTTCCTTGCGTGGGGCATTGTGCAGGGCCCTTATATATCGTTTCCTGCCCTATTGGAGCGTGCAGGATCAGGTCCCTATTAATTCATACATATTAGGGGCAGTTTTTCAAACAGGAGCCAATGCAGGGCTTCTACACATGAGGGTTTTCATGCCGAATGTTGTTCTCATCTGCGATCAGCAGTTCCAGCATGATGCCTTGGGTACAGGAACAATAGAAAACAATGGGCTCTGGTAACTTAAACATTCCCGTGTGGTAAAAACACCTAAAAAGCAACAACATTGGAATGCATATGCAAATACTCCTGTGTAAGAGGCCCTAACGTTTTAATTTGTTTTTGTTGTGTAGATACCTGGAGGAAACCCCACCAAGACAGTTTACACTCACACAGACATTTGTGCAGCATATGCAGAGTAATGGTCTGTGAGAGGGTTCATCTTTAGTAGGGTCAGTGGTGGAGCAGTTAGTGAGAAGATGTGTTTAAACTGGGCCTTGACTGGCACTGCTGAATGGAGCAAGAGGGGAGGACAAGTCTGTAGCTTTTTATTAAAAGGCAGTTATTCTAGGAATTTGCAATTGATCATGCATTTAAGAGGCAATGTAGAACCAGTAATTTCTTAAATGTATGCCCAGTGCAAAAAAAGTTAATTTTGGAAATAAAAAAACTAGTGCTCACTATCATTATTGATCTTTCAAGCAAAAAGTCTTTAGACATTATATAGAGTGCAGCCATCAACCACAACCACACCTGGACAGACCGATGCAGTCCCCGAAAAAAAAAATATGAAACTGAAATATGAAAAATCATCTGGTCAGACTGTTTAAATGTTTCATGTTAAAAGTCTGAAACTTGGTTTGCGCTGTGGTTTGATCCAGAACTAAATTAAAACTATCTACAGAGACTCCCTTCATGCTAAAATAAATATGAGTGTATATTTTGGCAGTAGTGGGCAAGTATATTTAATATGAAAATGAGATGCAAACGGCCAGAACAATTTTCCAGCATGAAATTTCCTCAGTTTTTAGAGACTTGTGTAACATTAGTGTTTATAGCCATAGACAGCTTCATTTCATTAGAGTGCAGTCGGAGTGACCTTTCCCTTTTCCCAGTTTTGGATGTGTACAGCCTTGTGTTCAACAAATAAAGGCTCTGGCACACGAGGGAGATTCCCTTGTTGCGGGCGACTAATCTCCCCGATATGACATCCCACCGGCAAAAATGTAAATCGGCGGTGTGATGGCATATGCGCACAAATCATAAATAACATATATATGCATGTATATGTGTGTAGTGTATATATAACTTCCCTCAATTGCCTCTTGAATAGGCCTCATTGGCAGGACACTTTTCCACAAGGGAATGCAAGGCCTGTAATCATATCCTCCGAATCGTCAGAAAATGCCCTTTGAAATCATTTTGTGGGTTTAAAAAAGTCCAATATATTAGAAAATCGGTGCACTCCTCCATATTTTTTTTTTTTTTTACTGTTGAGTAAGCCTACTGCATCTTCCTGTATCTGGTATATCTGCAGTTAAGAGAAATCAGGCAGTGGTTAAGGTCTTGGTATCTGTTCCTCCATTACATGCAGAGCAATTGTTCTGAATGATTTTTGATGTTCAAATAAAGTCATTTACTTTAATTTTGGGAGATGGCGTGAGCAGATGAGAGAGGCCACATAGCTCCCTCAGCTCCACTCATTCAGGCAAACACAAACAAATATATCTGTGGTAAATGCCTGCCGCTGTATTCACACTATTACACTTAGTGGTCAATCGCTGTTTGATAATGGGAAGACTTTAAACACCCCATGTGCCAAAAACTGTATGTATGGCCAAGCAATGATAAATAAGTACAGTTGGTCAAGCAGGTGCATGCAGCAGAGTATAGTGTTAAGCATGCATCCATAGTTTATGTGTGAAGCATTTGTTTGCTTATAAAATTAGTTACTGCTTTGGTTTCTGGCACACCTTCCGGTGTTGAGGGTTAATGGATGAGCCCTGTGAAATAGAACAGTGTTTTCGATCTAGAGTTGCATGCATTTATTCAGTGTTTCTGGTTGTGTGTTTATATTTGTTTGAAAAACTTTCTAAGTAATATTTTTGATACTATTTTTCAGGTACTTGCTAAAGTTGGCCGAGTTGTTTGAAAAGCTTCGGGTGAGCTATATTTGTCCAACGAGTTTTTACGCTATCTCCAATTCTAAATCTCTTTTCCTGAAATGCACCTTCACAAGGTAGAGGAACTGTGTGGGTACTCACGGTTACATTCACTACAACAAACCTGCCAAGCTGGGTCTCACACTCTCACTTTTTTTGTGCCTGTATATGTAACCTTTTACAAAACCTTAGCAATAATCACTTATATTTTTCAAGTATTTCTCTGCAATTGTACGACTGCTGTTCCCATATGAGCCGGTTTCAGCTCAAAAACAACTGACATTGCAAACTATATCCTACTACTGACATTTACTTGTCAGCCTGGCAGAGCGCTATGGTTTAGGTGTCGGTTTGGCAGCAAAAGGCCCTAGTATCAGATTGACCTGATAGGATGCACCACTATAGTTTTGTTCTGCAGCCTTTGACTTTACTGGAAGGCTTACAGTCAGTGATGCCATTACAGGATTCTAAATATATAGGCACACTTTCCCCCTCCCATTTCCAACATACTGGGCTAAATAATGCTCGTTACCAGTTTATCAGTTTACTAAGTAGGGCTTGATTGGCTGTGTAGGAGGTCCTTCTGGTATTAGCCCGCTCATGGTGAATCCAATCACTTTTCCCCTTGTTGGTTCCATTTTTTTCTTTAAAAAAATGCAACTATTGGGTGAACTTTCTAGACTACTTTTTACAGCCATCCTACTTTAAATTTCTCAGTCATCCTTAGGTAGACTTAGATTGCAGCTGTGCAGTAGATTTGGTGCTCACTGCAGGGATATCTCCATCACTTATACGTAAAAGTTTATTAAGTAATATTAAGCCACACCCCTAAACCCATGCCTCTTCCTCTGTCAGTAGCACAACAAGCCCCCACACACCTTAGGGACCCCATTACTTCTATTTCCAAATGCAAACAACTGGGAGTTTGGAGTGGTTTGAATGAGAGACTTTTATATGAATAGGAGATGACCTGAATAGAAATAGAAGTTATACAAAGTAACAATAAAACTGTAGCTTTACAGAGCAATAGTTTTTTGGCTGCTGGGGTCAGTTACCCCTATTTGAAAGCTACAAAGAGTTTGAAAAGAAGGAAACTAATTCAGAAACAAATAAATAATCAGAAATAAATAATCAAGATAACTTAAAAAGTTGCTATGAATTGGCCATTCTATAACATACTAAACTTTAAATTAAAGGTGAAACCACCCCGATAATGAATTCATTTTGAAAAGGGTATACTGCCGTCTCAGTCAGATAACAATGTTAGAACACGTGTTACATTTGTAATACCAACAATGTTTGACCAGGCACCCTAGGGCCCTCAAGGCTGGCATATGCAGCTGCAGTGCACAAATGACAGATACTGTGCACTTCCTTGATTGCCCCTGAAATATTAGCTTCATCCACTCCAAATAAGCATATGTTAATGCATAGAGATTGCAGTGAATGCTGTCTTACTTTTGCCATTTGTTTTTCTATTTTATGCTTTCTCAGAACTAGACCCCAATGTGATATGTAGAATATACGTCACCCGTCCCATAGTAAAAGTTGGAAGATACTGACCTAGACTTCATGGTCAAAGCCAGGAGCATACAGGGCTGCTCGCGATTTTTGTCAGCGAATATTGTAGAGTAACACAGTTCTCATTGGATTAGGATTTTGGCCAATGGAAGCAACTAGTAATCACTTGAGTGATCCATAATGCTCCATTGATAATATTAGAATGTGATATGCAAAGATTTGGCTATTGGATCACTTTGATGTTTTAGCTGTAGGACCCCGTGTGCCATTAGCCTCATTAACTTAAAAAAATCCACTTTTTAAAATACTTTTATTGGGACA